>NW_020688743.1:0-3606 GCF_002925995.2 Terrapene triunguis | reverse complement strand
GCCTCAACCTCCCACCCCGCCATAAATGTCTCCCCCTTACTTTCACATATATTGTGGAGCGCACAGCAAGTAGCAATAACAATGGGGAGATTCTTTTCGTTAAGGTCTGAGCGAGTCAGTAAGCTGCGCCAGCGCGCTTTTAAACGGCCAAATGCACATTCCACCACCATTCGGCACTTGCTCAGCCTGTAGTTGAACAGGTCCTGACTGCTGTCCAGGCTGCCTGTGTATGGCTTCATGAGCCATGGCATTAAGGGGTAGGCTGGGTCCCCAAGGATCACGATAGGCATTTCAACATCCCCAACTGTTATTTTCTGGTCTGGGAAGAAAGTCCCTTCCTCCAGCTTTCGAAACAGAAGAGACTGCCTGAAGACGCGAGCATCATGTACTCTTCCCGGCCAGCCCACGTTGATGTCGGTGAAACGTCCCTTGTGATCCACCAGGGCTTGCAGCAGCATTGAAAAGTACCCCTTGCGGTTTATGTACTCGGTGGCTTGGTGCTCCGGTGCCAAGATAGGGATATGGGTTCCGTCTATCGCCCCACCACAGTTTGGGAATCCCATTGCAGCAAAGCCATCCACTATGGTCTGCACGTTTCCCAGAGTCACTACCCTTGATATCACCAGGTCTCTCATTGCCCTGGCAACTTGGATCACAGCAGCCCCCACAGTAGATTTGCCCACTCCAAATTGATTCCCGACTGACCGGTAGCTGTCTGGCGTTGCAAGCTTCCACAGGGCTATCGCCACTCGCTTCTCCACTGTGAGGGCTGCTCTCATCCTGGTATTCTGGCGCTTCAGGGCAGGGGAAAGCAAGTCACAGAGTTCCATGAAAGTGCCCTTACGCATGCGAAAGTTTCGCAGCCACTGGGCATCGTCCCAGACCTGCAACACGATGCGGTCCCACCACTCTGTGCTTGTTTCCCGGGCCCAGAATCGGCGGTCCACGGCATGAACCTGCCCCAGTAACACCAAGATTTCCACATTGCTGGGGCCTGTGCCTTGTGAGAGGTCCATGTCAATTTCCTCATCACTATCGTCGCCGCGCTGCAATCGCCTCCTCCTCAGCTGGTCCTGGTTTGGCTTTGGCATGTCCAGGAGGCTCTGCATGTTTTCCAGGACAATGCGCGTGGTGTTCATAGTGCTCAGAATTGCCGCGGTGATCTGAGCGGGCTCCATGATCCCAGTGCTGGCTATGGCGTCTGGTCTGAAAAAAGGCGCGAAAGTAGTATCTGACGGACCAGGGGAAGAAGGGAGGGAGGGAGAGAGGGAGGGAGGGGCGAGTGACACCGCGTACAGGTACAGGGAATTAAAATCAAGAAAGGTGGCTTTGCATCAGGGAGAAACACAAACAACTGTCACACAGAATGCCCCCCCCCCAAAGATTGAACTCAAAAGCCTGGGTTTAGCAGGAGGGAGGGGGGAAGCAAATGAATGGAGAATAAATCTATTTTTTACATCTTAAGACGACGGCGCAGCATGACTGATAGCCCTTGGCATTTTCTGGGTGCTTGGCAGCAAATACTGGGCGCTTGGCAGTAAGCCTTCAGGTCTATTGCACGATCTGATGCCCACTGCAGTATGACAACGATGGATACCAGTCGTAATATACTATCTTCTGCCCAAAAGGCAAGGGGTTGCTGCTGTATAGCAATGTTGCCCCATCCTGCGAATAATACATCTGATAACCATCATCATCAAGGCAAGGGGGCTGGTGCAATGCAGCCCCACGGCTGCCAGCCCCATGTCTGCCAGCACCCAGATAGCCCTCGGCCTCTTCTGGGTGCTTAGCAGACAATATTGGGCACTTGGCAGAAAATAGCATACTACGACTGATAACCATCATTGTCTGCCCGGGTGCCCATGATCGACAGCCACTGCAGTACGATGACGACGGTTACCAGTTGTAATATACCATCTTCTACCAAAAGGCAAGGGGCTGGTGCAATGCAGCCCTACGGCTGCCAGCCCCACAGCTGCCAGCACCCAGATCGCCAATGAAGGCTACCAGTCATGCTGCACCGTCTACCGCCAAAAGGCAGTAAGCTGCTGCTGCTGTTTAGCAATGCAGTCCCACGTTTGCCGGCACCCGGAAGAGATATGGTGACGGTGAGCTGAGCTGAGCGGGCTCAATGCTTGGCGTGGTATGTTGTCTGCACAGGTAACCCAGGTAAAAAGGCGCGAATCTATTGTCTGCCGTTGCTGTGACGGCGGGGGAGGGGCCTGACGCAATGTACCCAGAACCCCTCGCGGCACTGCTTTGCATCATCCGGGCATTGCGATCTCAACCCATAATTCCAATGGGCGCCGGAGGCTCCGGGAACTGTGGGATAGGTACCATAGTGCAATGCGCCGGAAGTCGACGCTAGCCTCGGTACTGTGGACGCGGTCCGCCGACTTCATGCACTTAGAGCATTTTAGGTGGGGACACACACAATCGGCTGCATACAACCGGTTTCTATAAAACCGGCTTCTATAAATCCGACCTAATTCTGTAGTGTAGACATAGCCATAAGCACTACTTAAAGCTAAACTAGAACAGTGAATATCACCTTTTGGAACTGGAGTTATTGGTGCTTGTCGTAGGACCGCCTGCATATATGAGTCTTACACATAGGAGGGAGAAGCTGTGTGTTAGCTGTGAAGCAAACGCACACATTTTACTGTTCATTTCTTTGTTGTTTAGGATTTGCTTAGAGAGCTGCATGAATTCCTGGAGTACAATAAAGAAAAAGAGGACAAATTTTGTTGTGAAATAGCCGATCCCCCATGTAAGAGAATCAGACTTGAGAACATGGGAGAAGGGGCTGAGGATTTGAATCAAAATGGGGCCCTCCAGCAGACCCCTGTGGCAGATGATGTAAATGTTGCTATGGAGAACTCTACTCTGAAGGTTTGCAACGTGTGCTTGGGAATTCTTCAGGAGTTCTGCGAGATAGATTTTGTTAAGAAGGTAAGTGATCTTTTCCTGCTCGTAGACACATTTTTCTATGAGCTGTTAAATGTGTGTTTGGTAGAATCCTACAGTGTAAACCCTGTGATCTAGTAGTTGTTTTTTTTTTAAATCATTAATCAGTTTCAGTCCCATATGTAGTTGAGTGGCTCCATCTAGATTTAAAATACTCTGTGTAACTTAAATCAAGAGCAGATGGGGAAATGCTTAGGTTTGTTTCCTCATCTGCAATTACTGATTTAACGACTTAAATAACACCTATTGGCGTGGTGTCTGGGTATCTCATGTACAGTCAACAAAGGGGAATTACCCTTGGGTTGCTCAGGATCATATTTTACCTGGCCTTGCTATAATGTAACTAAAAAAGCCTGAGAAAACAGGTGAACCTTCAACTGTCTCCTGAAGCTAATCTAACTAGACCTCAGACAGACCTCCATGATCATGTTTCAAAAGCAAAGGGCTGACAGCAGTTCCATGGTACATGCATACAGTATTACTACAATGTGGTTGTAGATGGTGAGCCCATTTTTATTTATGCTTTGTGACTGGAGAATAAATAAGGGATGAAATGCAGTTGATGGTGCTGTGCTGTTCAGGATTTCTCTTAGGTGCTTATTTCTACTGGATAGATGAGTTGTAAAGCAGCATGAATCG
>NW_020688742.1:0-4672 GCF_002925995.2 Terrapene triunguis | reverse complement strand
TCCCTGGGACAGCCGCGAGGGGGTGGGACAGGGGCAGAGTTCATGCTTGCCTGATTGCTGGCAGCAGAGACTGGCATTGCTTTCAATGTGAAAGGAGGCCAGTGCTACTATTAAAGTTTTAAGCAGCCACAAGTCTACGGCTTACCATGTTTGCCCGCTACACAAATTCCGGTGTCCTGCCCCGCTTCTCAGATCGCCACTGCAAGACCACAGGCACTGAAGGCGAGGGCCGAAAATTCGACCTTGTCCTGAGTGCGCATGTGATAGGTGCAGTGCATGGTCTTGTTCACAGAGAAAGACTATGTTCTTTGTTCACAACTACATTTATCTTTCTGAGGAATTCACTCCCTTTTTGCCATTCCCACAGCCACATCTGCGACTGTCTCCCAACCCAGCCTGGCATCACACTCCCAGAGGCTAGCGCAGATTAGGCGGAGGAAGAAGAAGACGCGGGAGGACATGTTCTCAGAACTAATGTGCTGCTCCCGAGCCCAGGCAGCCCAGCAGACACAGTGGAGGGAGAACTTGTCCCAAATGCACAGAGCAAACATGGAACGGGAGGAGAGGTGGCGTCAGGAAGACCAGCAGGTGACTCAAACGCTGCTTGGACTGATGAGGGAGCAAACGGACACGCTCCGGCGCCTTGTGGATGTTCTGCAGGACCGGAGGCAGGAGGAGAGAGCCCCGCTGCAGTGCATCTGTAACCACCCTCCCCCGCCACCAAGTCCCATACCCCCCTCACCCAAAGTCCAAAGAAGGAGGGGCGGCAGGGGCCGTGAAAAGTTTCACTCCACCCCTGCAGAGTGCTCTAGCACTAGAGGGCTCTCATTCCCCAAAATTTGAAAAGTCCTTTCCTACCCACCTCACACAAGCCCCCGTCCAAGTTTCACCCCCCTGTTTCATGTGTAGTTACTAATAAAATATACGTTTCTGTTAATTACTGTTTCCATCATTTTCTTTTGGAGGAGAGTCTGTGTGAAGGGGGGGAAGGTGGTTGGTAATTGGACAGGACAGTCACCTTTAGCAGGGTACAGAGGCGGGGGCAGGTCCAGCAGCAGGGCACATACACAGTGCAGTTACTAGTTACCCTGGTCAGTCTGGGAGGTGGTTTTCATGTTCTGTGGGGGGGGGGGGGGGGGGTGCTCTGTGACTTTGTGGCGGGGGAGGGCAGTTACAGATCTTATGCAGTGGTCTTTATCCTGGATCACAGAGCCACGCAGCAGGGGATCTGTAACCCTCCTCCCCCTGCCAGAAAGTCACATAGCCAACACACACATGCAGTCCCGCCCAGGACGGCTGGAAGGCTCCGTTGAAACAACCAGTCCACCAGTGCGGAGCCTGTCATTCCTGGAGTTTAGAGGCATCATTTGCATCACTACACTACACCCGCCCCCCACCACAGTCTGCGTCCCAGGTTTAAAACATTCCCGCGAAAACAGTAATAAAGACAACGGTGTTCATTAAGAAAATAGAACTGATTTTATTTTTTGGGAAGGGGGTGAAGGGGGTATGTAGCTGGAGAAGATAGTCAACATAAACTGGGTAAAGAAACGGGGGCAGGTTCAGCTTCTCTTTAAACAAAGTTAATAGTCACAGGTTACCCTGCTCACTGAGGAACCTAGCTTTCAAAGCCTCCCGGATGCACAGCGCGTCCCGCTGGGCTCTTCTAATCGCCCGGCTGTCTGGCTGGGCGTAATCAGAAGCCAGGCTATTTGCCTCAACCTCCCACCCCGCCATAAAGGTCTCCCCCTTGCTCTCACAGAGATTGTGGAGCACACAGCAAGCTGCAATAACGATGGGGATATTGGTTTCGCTGAGATCACAGCGAGTCAGTAAGCTTCTCCATCTCCCCTTGAGACGGCCAAAAGCACACTCCACCACCATTCTGCACTTGCTCAGCCGGTAGTTGAACAGTTCTTTTTCTGTGTCCAGGGCGCCAGTATAGGGCTTCATGAGCCAGGGCATTAGCGGGTAGGCTGGGTCCCCGAGGATCACTGTAGGCATCTCCACATCCCCCAGAGTTATTTTGTGGTCCGGGAAGTAAATACCTTCCTGCAGCCGTCTAAACAGACCTGAGTTCCTGAACACGCGAGCGTCATGAACTTTGCCCGGCCATCCGACGTTGATGTTGGTAAAACGTCCCCTATGGTCCACCAGTGCTTGCAGCACCATTGAAAAGTAGCCCTTTCTGTTAATGTACTGGCTGGCCTGGTGGTCCGGTCCCAGGATAGGGATGTGAGTCCCATCTATAGCCCCACCGCAGTTTGGGAATCCCATCGCGGCGAAGCCATCTATGATGACCTGCGCGTTTCCCAGGGTCACTACCTTTGAGAGCAGTACCTTAACGATTGCGTTGGCTACTTGCATCACAACAACCCCCACGGTAGATTTGCCCACGCCAAAGTGGTTCGCGACTGACCGGTAGCTGTCCGGCGTTGCAAGCTTCCAGAGGGCTATGGCCACTCGCTTCTGGACAGTCAGGGCTGCTCGCATCCGGGTGTCATTGCGCTTCAGGGCAGGGGACAGCAACTCACAAAGTTCCAGGAAAGTCCCCTTCTGCATGCGAAAGTTTCGCAGCCACTGGGATTCATCCCAGACCTGCAGCACTATGCGGTCCCACCAGTCCGTGCTTGTTTCCCGGGCCCAGAATCGCGGTTCCACAACATCCACATGACCCATTGCCACCGTGATGTCCTCGGTGCTGGGTCTCGTGGTTTCTGACAGGTCTGTGCTACTCTCAGACTTCAGATCCTCACCCCGCTGCCGTAGCCTCCTCGCCTGATTTCTCTGTATCTGCCTCTGGGAAAGGTGGATGAGAAGCTGCGACGTGTTGAGAACGGCCACAACTGCAGCGATGGTCGCAGCGGGCTCCATGCTCGCAGTGCTGTGGCGTCCGCGCTGTCACTGATCAAAAAGTGCGCGAACTGATTTCCCGCCGGCGCTTTCAGGGAGGGAGGGCGGTAGTGACGGACGGATGACGACAGTTACACAAAAGCACCCTCGACACATTTTTTTTACCCAGAAGGCATTGGCGGCTCGACCCAGAATTCCAATGGGCAGCGGGGACTGCGGGAACTGTGGGATAGCTGCCCACAGTGCACCGCTTCCAATGTCGACGCTTTCCCCGTTAGTGTGGACTCACAAAGTCGAATTACTGTCCTTAGTGTGGACACACACGTTCGACTTTGCAATATCGATTCCACATTCGATTTAAGTGAAATCGAACTACCCTTGTAGTGTAGACATACCCTTGGTCTTTTATATGAACAACAGTACAGAAATAAACTAGTCATCCAGCTGTTTAAATTATTTCTGCTTTAAATCAAGAACCTTTAAAAAAACATTTGCATTAAATCCTCTAAACTGTCATAATCTCTCTTCCCACTCTTGCTTGTAACTGGTTCTGTGAATAATGGCAACTGTCAGTCTGCCAGATTCCAAGTGACTAGTTGCTACTTTCTAAGAATTTTGGTGTTGCAAGTGCTAGATTTGACATCACTGAAGCGATCAGGAATATCTGGATGTTTGTAAAAAAAATAGCTGTTTATATAAATCATTTGGTTAACCCAGGGGGAAAAAGCACTTCTTTCTAGCTTAATGGTGATTTTTAGCACTTTATATCTCATCCAAATCTGAAAGGAATTTTTCAGACAAAGATGACCTGCTGCAAGCAATGATGGTGAGAGCGTCTAAAAAGAAAAGGTAACAAGAATCCCTTAAAAGTGGCAATCTTAGTTTTTTCCTTAAAATTTTAATTAATGTCAAAAATGTCATATGGCTAGCCAGTGGAATTCACATCTTCAATACAAGTGCCGTCCATCTTCAGATAACCTCAGAATTATTCATGAGCTGGCTTTCAGTCCCTGCATATGCTAAAGGGTATGATTTTTGCAAGCACTGTTGCAACCATAAGTATTCCTATAACACAGTCAGTGCAAAAGTTGGTAGGTACAGTGCATTGATATTGACTCACCCTTAGCCTGGCTCAGAGCAAGTGCAATCCCTAAGCACCATGTCATCCATTAGTGTTGCTTGCTCTGCTTTGGTTCAGTGTCTGCGTAGACAGCAAGCACTGGTTTAATGTTTGCAAGTAGCACTCTCTGTGGACATGGTATACCGTGTGCAACAAAAACAAACTGTGAATTTGCTGCACTGTTACGGCTTTTACTGGCTCAGTGGCGCTGGTACAAGTTTTAGCACTGCAGTTGAGTTATTTTAGACTTGATAAATCACTATAGGTATCACCTCTTAAAACAAAATAGAGGTTTGGATGGCCACAGTCTAAAACAATCATGCCTGGGAATTTCTTGACCTCTGCTGTCTTTTTCTTTTCATTTTCTTTTCTAGTATCAGACTCTGCCATAAGCTATATCTCTTGTATACTAAAATATGTATCATTACAAAACGCTTCTTTAGAGAAACTAAAATATGTTAATCTTGTTTGTACTGTGTGCTGTACAAACAGGCTGAAATCTTGTTTGAGACCTCGGGACACTTAGGGTTACTATATTAAAACATTTAAAAAAAAGGACACTCCACGGGGCCCCGGCTCTGTCCCCGGCCCCGCCCCAACTCCGCCCCCATTCCAACCCCTTCCCCAAAGTCTCCGCCCCCTCCCCTGAGCACCCCGCATTCCCCCTCCTCCTCCCTCCCAGCCACGCGAAACAGCTGT
>NW_020688741.1:0-16709 GCF_002925995.2 Terrapene triunguis | reverse complement strand
TGCAATAGTTTCTCAGCGGTGCCAAACTTTAAGGTTATCCACAGGTAAAAGCTAACTGGTTATGTAGGTGGTGTCGGAGAGAGGGCTTTGGATTCTTCGACTATGGGATGCAGGAACAAGCCATCCCGAAGTGCAGAGAGATTAGCAAATATGGCAGGCGACCAGCCTGGCTTAACAGTTAAATCTTCGGTGAGCTTAAACTCAAAAAGGAAGCTTACAAGAAGTGGAAACTTGGACAAATGACCAGGGAGGAGTATAAAAATATTGCTAGAACATGCAGAGGTGTAATCAGGAAGGCCAAGGCACAACTGGAGTTGCAGCTAGCAAGAGATGTGAAGAGTAACAAGAAGGGTTTCTATGGGTATGTTAGCAACAAGAAGAAGGTCAGGGAAAGTGTGGGAGAGGATTCGGCATCCACAGGTTTGGCGGATCGCAGCTCCCACTGGCTGTGGTTCGCCATTCCAGGCCAATGGGGGCTGCAGGAAGTGGTGGCCAGCACATCCCTCGGCCCGCACCGCTTTCCGCAGCCCCCATTGGCCTGGGACAGTGAACCGCAGCCAGTGGGAGCTGCGATCGGCCAAACCTGCGGATGCAGCAGGTAAACAAACCAGCCCAGCCCACTAGAGGCTTTCCCTGGCATGCCACGTGCCAAAGGTTGCCGATCCCTGGACTATAAGGTGGATAGAAAGCGGGATAGATTGTCAGGCTCCATGGGTAGTGGTGAACAGCTCAATATCTAGTTGGCAGCCGGTATCAAGCGGAGTGCCCCAGGGGTTGGTCCTGGGGCCAGTTTTGTTCAACATCTTTATTAATGATCTGGATGATGGGATGAATTGCACCCTCAACAAGTTTGCAGATGACACTAAGATGGGGGGAGAGGTAGATACGCTGGAGGGTAGGAATAGGGTCCAGACTGACCTAGACAAATTGGAGGATTGGGCCAAAAGAAATCTGATGAGGTTCAACAAGGACAAGTGCAGAGTCCTTCACTTAGGAAGGAAGAATCTCATGCACTGCTACAGGCTGGGGACTGACTGGCTAAGCAGCAGTTCTGCAGAAAAGGACCTGGGGATTACAGTGGATGAAAAGCTGGATATGAGTCAGCAGTGTGCCCTTGTTGCCAAGAAGGCCAATGGCATATTGGGCTGTATTAGTAGGAGCATTGCCAGCCTATCGAGGGAAGTGATTATTCCCCTCTATTCCACACTGGTGAGGCCAAATCTGCAGTATTGCTTCCAGTTTTGGTCCCCCCACTACAGAAGGGATGTGGACAAATTGGAGAGAGTCCAGCGGAGGGCAACGAAAATGATTAGTGGGCTGGGACACGTGACTTACAAGGAGAGGCTGAGGGAACTGGGCTTATTTAGTCTGCAGAAGAGAAGAGTGAGGGAGGATTTGATAGCTGCTTTCAACTACCTGAAGGGGGGTTCCACAGAGGATGGAGCTCGGCTGTTCTCAGTGGTACCAGATGACAGAACAAGGAGCAATGGTCTCAAGTTGCAGTGGGGGAGGTCTAGGTTGGATATTAGGAAACACTGTTTCACTAGGAGGGTGGTGAAGCACTGGAATGGGTTACCTAGGGAGGTGGTGGAATCTCCATCTTTACATGCATCTTTATATTTACAACTATAGTTTACTCATACATTTATCACAGTCACAACCACCAACACAGCAAGGTAGATAGAGGTAGTACCGAACATCTGTCTGCACATCCATCTACTCACTCCATCTCCTGCAGAACAACCTGAAGTGTTAGCCATCATCTTCCTCATCACCAGCACCTTCCCCATCATCTTCCTCATCACCAACACCTTCCCCATCAACCCAGTGGCCATCCTTCTGGCACCTCCCAAGGACGACATCTCCTTCTCCTACCGTCCCTAGGCTGGGATGCAACTATTACAATACCTTATGCTGATATTACCATGTCTAATGCATATTCAGTAGGGGTTTCTTCCCTCTCCCTTCTTCCTCCCCTTACCAATGTTGGAGTGTCTTTTTCCATAGGCCAGAATATCAATGATCTTAACTTACTATCACATAGGTCAGATTGTTACCATGGCCCTTTAGTGGTTAGGTATCTGCGGATGTAGCTCATGTACCCGTTATGTACGTCAGTTCATTGCCATGACACTTCTGCAGTTGGATTATGAAACTGTGGTCAGAACTTCCCCGTAAACACTCTATTTTCAGCTCCCCAATACTTGTTGTTTTCCGTTGGGCTGTTTATCTGTGCGAAGTTCTTAGGCCTCAAGCCTTATGCTAACTTGCTGAAGTGAATGTCTTACAGGATACAGGCCTGTAGGTTCCTTGCATTACTGCTGAATATAATGCAAAGCAGTGAATATAATAAAGACAAGCTAGCACATTGGGCTACACCATTGTGACGGGTTCCCCTCCACCCGGGGTGCAACTTGGAACTGGGGTACCACAGAGCCCTCTGACTAACCAGCCTGGGCCCCCTCTCACACTGTGCTGCTGTGACAAGATGCAGACCGCTCCTTTACACAGGCAGGGACACACCCAGCTGCAGTTCTGTGAATGCTTCTCCTCAGCCACTCATGAACTAACAATAGAGAGACTCCAGTTAGCGCCTCCCCAGCTCCCCAGCGTAGGACCCCAAAACTCTATCATCCTGCCCTGGTCAAAAGCCTGACCCGTATATGTGTATTTCCCAGCCCACCCCTTGCTCGATGTGGAGAGGACAATGCCCCAGCCCCTGTTCCTGAGCAGATTTCCCTTTGCACATCAAGCAAACCCAGGGGCGGCTCCAGGCACCAGCGCACCAAGCGCATGCCTGGGGCAGCAAGTTGCGGGGGGGGCGGCCTGCCGGTCATCGTGAGGGCGGCAGTCAGGCAGCCTTCGGCGGCATGCCTGCGGGAGGTCCGCCGGTCCCGCGGCTTCGGCGGCAATTTGGCGGTGGGTAGGCCGAAGGCGGGGGACCGGCAGATCAACCACGGATATGCCGCTGAATCGGCGTGACCAGTGGACTTCCTGCAGGCATGCCGCCGAAGGCCGCCTGACTGCCGTGCTTGGGGCGGCAAAAAACAAAGAGCCGCCCCTGAGCAAACCACAGTGTTTTTGGTAAAAAAATATGAAACAGATGTATTCACTACAGAAAGGTAGATTTTAAGCGATTATAAATAATAGCATAGAGATCAAAGTAGATCACCATAAGAACTAAAACAAAACTGCAATCTAAGTTCTCTAAACTGGATAGGATTTGAATCAAGCCGTATCTCATCCTGTTAGATAGTACAACAAACAATCCACCGAGCTTCCCTACACAGGCAGGCTTCCTCCTTTCCTGCCTGGGCTTCGGGCTAGTTCTCGGCTGCTTTGCTACATGAGAGCCAGGTCGTTGTAGGGCCTCTTGTCTGGAGCTACAGAGACCCACACGCCCCTGTCACTCTGCCTCTCCACCCCTCCCCCTGGAACACCAGCACTTCCTCTGCCTCAGGACGAGGTTTTAAAGGGGCCGTGCTCTCTAAAGCCCAAGGGGTTGCACCCTTCTGGCTCTTGTGTTCAGTTGACACTCTCTACTGTAGAGGTTAAAATAAGCAGTTTTTGAGACCTGCAAAGTCTGATACTGAGAATCCCACTGACCCCATTCCACGCAGGCTGTTCCTTAGAGAGATGCAGGATAAGGCTGTGGGTGAAATGTTGTGATTGGAACTCAGGTGTCCCATGTATTGTTACAGGGGGAAGTGGCATGACAGTTATCGGTGAGGCTCTGCCACAGCTGGGACCTTGCAAACATGGGACATTTCAAACCTAATGTTCTGAAATATTGAGCAGGCAAAGCCCCGCCCGAAGGAACAGACCCTGCAGGTGCTCAGCACACCTGGGAAGAAATCAGAACCCAAGGTGGAGCATCGTGGGCACCCAAAGCTGGAGACACCCAGAATTAGAGGCTACTTTGTCTTATTGTGGAGAAGGCCTTGGTGATATCAGTGTGTAAAGAACCGTATCAAACAGAAAACCACAAGGCTCAGACTTAGGGCTTGTCTACACTGGCACTTTACAGCGCTGCAAGTTTCTCACTCAGGGGTGTGAAAAAACACCCCCCCTGAGCGCAGCAAGTCTCAGCGCTGTAAAGCACCAGTGTAGACAGTGCCCCAGCGCTGGGAGCTACGCCCCTCGTGGAGGTGATTTTTTTAGAGCGCTGGGAGAGAGTTGCCATGACTACACAAACCACGGCAGCGCTTTAACGTTGCCAGTGTAGACGAGCGCTATGATGCGACCTAATTGTTAATGTGCACCAGAAAAGCTGTGTGGAGCTAGAGAGAGAACCGTTGCAGAGTGGAGAGAATATCTACCCCGCTGTGTGTGTGAGGGCGGCAAACCTGACCCTCTCCAAGGTGCCGCATTTCACACAGGATGTTTCTTTCTTTCTTTCTTTCTGCTGAGAATTTTCACAATCAAGACCTGTCTGCAACCACTCTGAGACACTTATTTCTCCCCGGTCAGTGTCAAATGCCACAAATGAAAATATAGGCCGAGGAGCGAGCAGCTTTGCCATTATACATCCACTGTGAGAAAGTTCAAAGCCAGAAACACCCGGTAAATAGCCATGGAAAGGCCACAAGTCACAGGGCTGGATTCTCATTGACACTAAAGCCCCTTGACCCCACTGGAGCAGTGGGAGGGGCCTTACAGTGAGTGCAAATGTCATTTAGGGGCAGCTCACAGCCATTGGCCGTGTGGGGTAACGGAGCCTGGCTTGACACGAGACTCAGCCCAACTCGTTAACACTAGAAGAAGCCCCTGGCTGGGAAGCCATTAGAGGAAAGACTCATAAATGTGAGGGAAAGTGTAACGTGGGAAAGACACGTAGGGGGCAGAGTTAAAGACGTGTGTGGGGCAGAGCTACAGAGGGGCTGAGCACTCACAGTACCCATTGAGTTCAATTGGAGTTGTGGGTGCTCCGCATTTCTGAAAGCCACGCCCCTAAGCGGATCCCGTTATTCATTGCCTGGTTATTCCTTGTCCTGGGGATGGTCTTGCTGGGTTTCACATGGAGGTGAGAGTTGCTCCCCCGAAGGTCACCATGGCAGGAGCAGGGTAGCTCACCGCTCTGGAGCCGCCACACCCTTTAGAACAGGTGTTGATGGAGCTGTTAACACACGGCTGTGGGTACACCCCCCCCCCCCCCCGGGTGAGCAGCAGGACGTCTCTCTGCGATGGAGGTACACCTGAAACACACAGCAGGGAGCCCTCCTGGGGTTGAAGGTTCCAGTGTGCGGTGGTAGGTGACCACTAGGGGTTTGGGTGACCTGTTCCATGACCCGCTGACATATCTCTATCCCCATCATCTTTCCCCCAGCTCATCCCTCAACCTGTCTGCATTGCATTTCATCTCCATTCATCTCGACTTGTTCAATAACAAGTCAGAAGACATATTCACCTCTCCCATAATGACAATCATGGTTAGCAGATACACCTCTACCCTGATATAATGCGACCCAATATAACACGAATTCGGATATAACGCAGTAAAGCAGCGCTCCGGGGGGGCGGGGCTGCGTGCTCTGGTGGATCAAAGCAAGTTCGATATAACGCGGTTTCACCTATAACTTGGTAAGATTTTTTGGCTCCTGAGGACAGCGTTATATGGGGGTAGAGGTGTATGTAGCATTTTTATCTTCAAAGCAGATCATTAACATTAGCTATTTGAGTCTTGCAGCCTTCTGGGAAGTAGGCATTTATTATTGACCCCATGTTCACAGATGAGGAAAGTGAGGCAGAAGAATTAATGCCCAGTGTGGAGCTGCCCAAAGCCACAGAGAGAGCATCAGAGGCAGCCTCCAACCCCAGGAGGAGGGTCTAAAACCTTGCTCCAATGCAAACCCCTCTCATGAGTTTTCCATTGTCACAGATGCACAAGTGGAACATTTCTTACAGGGGCCTCTTATATCAAAGTGTTTCACACACAGAAATCAATTTAGCCTCACAGTGCCCATGTCAATCTGGTCTGTATTATCACCAATTTACAGATGGTAAAATTGCCAAATACTGGGCATGATCCTGCACCCATGGAACCAAGTTGCCCAGCCAGTGGTCTGTGGGAAGCTTATATCTGATTTTGAACTTGGAGAGGCTGGGGGGTTGTTTGAAGGCTGGAAGTGGGGGGAGGGTTCAGGAAAGATGTCTTTCAGGATGGGGTCCCCATAGAGTGTGGGTTGTAGTTGTTTGATGATACCACATATGGGTTCCAGTGCGAGGTGGTAGGTGACAATTAGGGGTGTTTTATTTCTGTTCTCTTGGGATATTTGGGTGGCCTGTTCTGTGACCTGCTGACATATCTCCATCATCTTTCCCCCAGCTCCTCCCTCGACCTGTCTGCATTGCATTTCATCTCCACTCATCTCGGCTTCCTGAACCCCAAGTCAGAAGGAGCAGATCACACTCAGGGAGTTTTGTCCCAAGAGGAAGGCTGGCTGCCCTTGCTCTTGTTTAAGGAACTTTGTTTTTACCTGTGGATCCTGAAAATCATCACATCATCATGTCCTCCGGTGCCCAGTCTATACGTGGGGATATCTTATTGCCAGCATTACACAGGCACATACGTTCCTGTATTGTTTTCTCTTCCCTTGTTGTGTTACTTTCTGCCCCCTGTTTCTTTTCTCCCATGCTATCTCACTCTCTTGCCTTTTGATTGAATTCTGAAGTTATCGATGCTGTATTCATCCAAGCCGGCTTTGTCCAAGGAGAAAGGATCCAATCAGATGACAATCCTGACCAGACTGTGAACCAGAATAAAAGTCACAGGTGTCATCGTCGACTTGCCAGCCAAAGCATCCACTCATAATTGGCCAGCTGCCAAAAGTTCCAGAAAACATCAATTAAAGACTTGTCTTTTCTATCCCACCTCACCTCCCTCTTGTGTTTGTCTGTTTGTTGACAACAGGATAAGTAAATGTCCTCTACACACCATGATCGAGTGTAAAATTAATGCTTTCCTTTTCATCAAAAATGTGGTTCTGAAAATAAATAATAATAATATATGGAGATATACCATATCTCTTAGAGCTGGAAGGGACCTTGAAAGGTCATTGAGTCCAGTCTCCTGCCTTCACAGCAGGACTAAGTACTGTCCCTGACAGATTTTTGCCCCGGATCCCTAAATGGCCCCCTGAAGGATTGAACTCACCACCCTGGGTTTAGCAGGCCAATGTGCAAACCACTTAGCTATCCCTCCCCCCCAATAAAGGAAAAATAAATAAATAAAAGACTGATAATTTGCCTCCAAAAGGGGAAAGATTTTAATTAAGTTTGTTTTGTTGTTATCACTCAATCACAGGTTCAGTATAAATACCTGATATGTGTGAGATCCTGCTGCGTCTTCCCCTGCCTTTGGTGTTCCTTTCCACCCTCCACTATCTCCCGCCTCTCATCTCTCACTCTCTCTTTTGGCTTTTCACCTGATCCTGAAACCAAGTGCACTGCACAGAACCAGCACAGCGAGATGAGACGGCCCATCCAGCTCGGCCTGGCCTAAGAAGGACCAGTGAAGGGGAGGGACACGACCAAACAAACCAGATGATGACCCTGTTCAAGGAGGTGAGCCAGGGACCAAAGCAACTGCTGTCATGGCTGATCTGCCAGCCCAAAGTGTCCATCCAGGACTGATGAGCCGCCCTGTGTCCTGAGAACCCCAACAAAAGCCGCATTTCCCCTTCTTCACTACCCCGTCTCTTCTCCCCCTTCTGAGTCTGACTGTCCTTCCCAACTCAGAATGGAACAACAGAACTAACCCTTTCTTCCCACCAAGACAGACTGTTTGAAAGAATAAGAGACTTTCACCAGTATTCACCCCGTTCTAAATGAGACTCCTGTAGGTTTTGATTGGTTTCTTTTAGACAATCGCTCAATTCCAGTTTCAACATTTTTGCTTTGTTTTCTTTTGCTTTCCTGTGTTTCAGTTAATAAATTTCTCACCTTTGGCATGACTTTGACACTGTGTTTGCCATGGCGCTAAGCGGGCTGAGGTCTCTGGACACCAAACCCTGAACCTGGTATAACAATGTTTAATGTTGGACAGCGACAGGGTCAGGTAACACCTTTGACTCTTTGGGCCCATTTATTCAATCTAAAATAATACAATCCCTCCCCCTCCCCCAGACAGGGGGGCAGATATGAGCAATGGAGGGACTGGGTGGCCCGCAGAACAGGGGCTGGGTTTGAATTCTATACAGAAGTAGGGAGCAGGTCCCAATGCTTCTTTAGGGCTGGGCAGGGTGAGTTGAGCCTGGTTGGGGAGGAGATGCTGGTCCCTGGCTCCATCATCCTGCTTGGGAGAATCCCCCAGTTACTCCAAAGGCGGCACCGATCCAGAGCCCCGAAGTGCTCACTCTGTGACGTCCCCACCATGTGTCACTGGGGCAGGTAAGGGAGGGGCCAGCGCCGAGGGGCCCCACGGCGGAGCTTACTGGACGCAGCCCAGAGCTCCAGGAAATGTGCCATGGTGCCATTTATTGGTGAGTTCCCAGTTTTTCCCTCCCGCCCCCAAACCCTCACAAACTAAATGCAGGAGCCGAGGTTGTGAGTTAAAAGAGAAAAGCCAGGAAACACAGAGCTCAGTGCTGCGGGAGCGAGCTCATCACAGGGCTATGGGGCAGTGCAGACGGTGCCCTCCTTCCCCCTGTGATCTCCCCTGCCCGGCCTCCCCCTCCTGTGTCTGCAGCAGCATCCCAGGGCGAGATGGCTGGCAGAGTTCCAGGGCCTGGCTTCACTTTTGGATGCTGTGGTAGAAGCGCCCAACGCCAGTCCCCTCTGCTCCATTGATACTTGCTCTGCTGTGTTAGGGCATGGCCACACTTGCAGATGTAGAGCGCTTTGAGTTAAACCAGCCTTCGTACAGCACAGTAGGGAAAGCGCTGCAGTCTGTTCACACTGACAGCTGACAGCGCACTGGCATGGCCACATTTGCGGCACTTGCAGCGGCATTGGGAGCGGTGCATTATGGGCAGCTATCCCACAGAGCACCTCTTCCCATTCTGGCGCCGTGGGTTGTGGGACGGGTGCGGGGTGTGCGGGGCATTCTGGGTCCTTTCCCAACGCCCCATGATGCATCGGTTCACATCCCAGGAATCCCTCTGCTTCTGTCCACATTTGGCGCCATCTTTCAACGTTTTTTGTGCTGCCCGCTCTGTCTTCCCTTTCGGGCTGTGGGAATGGAGCCCGAACAGCTGAGGAATATGCTGACGAGTCTCACCAGCACCTCATGTTTGGCAGTCGAGTTACTCCTTACGATCCAAACGGACAGTGAGGACTCCAAAGATGATATCGACTTGAGTAATGCATACGACACGAGATTGCTTGTGGCATTCACGGACATGCTCACCACCGTGGAACGCCGCTTTTGGGCTCAGGAAAGAAGCACTGAGTGGTGGGATCACATTGTCATGCAAGTCTGGGATGACGCGCTGTAGCTGCAGAACTTTTGGATGAGGAAAGCCACATTCATGGGACTGTGCGAGGAGCTCACCCCCCCCTGCGGCGCAAGGACACGAGATTGAGAGCTGCCCTGACGGTGGAGAAGCGGGTGGCTATTGCAATCTGGAAGCTGGCAACTCCAGACAGCTACCGATCGGTCGCTAACCAGTTTGGAGTGGGAAAGTCGAGGGTTGGAATCGTGTTGATGCAAGTTTGCAGGGCCATTAATCGCATCCTGCTCAGAAGAACTGTGACTCTGGGCAACATGCAGGACATTGTGGCTGGCTTTGCACAAATGGGTTTCCCTAACTGTGGAGGGGCGATAGATGGGACGTACATTCCTATTCTGGCACCACCCCACCTAGGATCTGAGTATGTTAATCGGAAGGGGTATTTCTCTATGGTTCTCCAGGCACTTGTGGATCACCGTGGGCGTTTCATTGACATTAACACAGGCTGGCCCGGAAAGGTGCATGACGCACACATCTTTCGGAACACTTGGCTGTTCAGGAAGCTGCAGGCCGGGACTTTTTTCCCAGAGTGGAAGATCACGGTGGGGGAAGTTGAAATGCCCATTGTGATCCTTGGAGATCCCGCTTACCCGTTAATGCCGTGGCTCATGAAACCCTGCACAGGGAGCCTTGACAGCAGCAAGGAACGGTTCAACAGGCTGAGCCGGTGCCGAATGACTGTGGAGTGTGCTTTTGGCCGTTTAAAGGACCGCTGGTGCTCTCTGAATGGGAAGCTGGACCTGGCCGATGACAACATCCCCATGGTTATATCCGCATGCTGTGCCCTCCATAATATTTGTGAAGGGAAGGGTGAAAGCTTCACTCAGGCATGGACCTCGGAGGTTCAACACCTGGAGGCTGAATTTGAACAGGCAGAGAGCAGGGCTATTAGAGGGGCCCAGCGCTGGGCTGCAAGGATTAGGGGTGCCTTGAGGGAGCAATTTGAGGCTGAAAGCCCCCAGTAATGTCTAGTGCCCTGCACAGGAGTGAAGTGCAATGGTTCCAATGTTAGTAGGAATCTGTGTTTGCAATGCTGACTTGCAGTGCCTGTTGCTTTCCTGGGCTAAGGTATCTTTTACTTTATGCAATAATAAAGAATGTTTTCAAAGCCAAAAAATCCATTTATTGAAAAGAAAATTCATTTATTGAAAAGAAACACAACTGCTTGGAAAACAGAAAGGGCAAGGGGGTGGGGTGGGGAACAGTACAATCACACATTTGCATATGTCCTGTCTGGTGTGCTGTGCAGTAAGTGCTGCACTTCAGGATGGCTATACTGCATGGTGATGGGGGTTGAATGCAGAGGGTAAGGGTCGTATTTTTCAGGGCTGAGTGCTGAAGCTATAAGTGATGGAGGCAGCTGGTGGCAATAAGAACCCGGATGTTGGGGAAAGTGGGTTGGAGGTGACAGGGGGGCACAAGGGAAAGGACAAGGGCTGCGGGAGGAGGGGGGGCGGTAGTGCTCTGCCTGCATGGCTACGAGTGCCTGGATCGAGTCCACTTGGTGCTCCATGATGCTTATCAGCCGATCCGTGCTTTGCTGCCAGAGCTCCGTGCTTTTATGCTGGCGATCCGCATTCTGCTGGTGGATCCTCCTTTCACTCTCCCTCCACTCCTGCGCTTTTAGATTCTCGTTAAGTGACTGCTGCATTACTTCATGCAGCATGTCTTCTTTGCTTCTACGTGGCCTCTTCCGGATTCTTTGCAGTCTTTTGGCCGGTGATAACACGGACGGCTGAGATCTCAAGTTTGCATCTGTAAAGGTAAAATGCAACACTTAACAGAGGCAGCATTGTTCACACCAGACAGAGTACTGATTCCCCCGTACTTAAGGAGGGCAAGCACAGTCTACACAATAGCATAATTTGCCCATCCCAAAGCGAGCGCACATAACCCACAGGAGCCCCAAAATGGTGAGTAAGCACAGGGTCGAGGGGGACTGATTGTTTCACGGACGTACTGTCCTCTAGGTTTCTGTGCCTTGGGGAGAGCCAACAGCTGCAGAGAACCCCTATACTGAACACTGTCCCCACATTTTCCACAGGAGTTCGTCCTGGAAGATATCTCGCTGCTGAGGGTGACCTGGGAAGCAAGGGAGGGTCTTCTACTGCAATGCGGCTTCCGCCCTGGCCCTTATGCAGCTTGCCTGTGTGCAGCAATGGTCCCCCCACCCCTCGCGGCACAGCGGCACGGACATGTTAGCCTGACTGGAACAAGGACGACAGTACAAGCCCAAGTTCTGGCTGCGACCTTTGAAGAGATCACTGGGGCCGATTACCGCGATGTGAGAGAGCACATCAACGCCCTATTCTGCATCTAGGCATGCATACAGCCCTAACCATCCTCGCCTCAAGAACCCGCACCGAATAACTTCCTTCCTCAAATAAAAGCCGATTACCGAGAACCTCCTCTGGTGTTTGTCCTGCCCCAAGCACCGCCCGCCGCGACTGGCTACCTTCCTCCTGGCTTGAGAACAGCTCCTGGCGACATGCATCTAGGGATGCCGGGGTGGCTTCCTCTGCCTCAACACCCTCGCTCCCACTTTGCTGCCCCTCCTCCTCCTGCCTTGTTGAACTGGGCTCTGAAGTGTCCATGGTGGTACTCGGAGTGGAGGTGGGGTCGCCCCCAAGTATCGCGTCCAGCTCTTTGTAGAAATGGCAAGTCACGGGGGCACCATCGGAACGGCTGTTTGCCTCGCGGGCTTTGTGGTAGTCACTCTGCAGCTCCTTCACTTTAACCCTGCACTACAGAGCGTCCCGGTCATGGCCCCTTTCCATCATGTCCCTTGACATCTGCCCGACGGTATCCTAATTCCTACGGCTGGAGCGCAGCTGGGACTGGACAGCTTCCTCTCCCCAAACACTGATGAGGTCCAGCAACTCGCCATTGCTCCATGCTGGGGATCGCCTGGTGCCTGGAGGCATGGTCACCTGGAAAGATTCGCTGAGAGCACTCCACGCCTGGCTGAGCAAACAGGAAGGGGATTTTCAAAATTCCCAGAGAATTTAAAGGGCGGGTCTGACGGTTGGTCACCTGAGGGCAGGGCAATAGAGTTCAAACTGATGACCAGAGTGGCTAGAACAGGCATTGTGGGACACTTCTGGAGGCCGATCGGAGCACATTAACAGACCAGGGCGTCCACAGTGGTGCCGCGGCACTCCAGCCGGGGCGTATCACACGTCATTCCACTCGCCAAGGTGGAGTACCAGGAGTGCTCTAGCCGCGGAGTCCGGGCGCTCTACGTGCCTTGCCAGTGTGGACATGTCATGAGTTAGGGCGCCCAGAGTTAATGCTCTGTAACTCGCAAGTGTAGCCATGCCCTTAGGCATGAAAGGGTATCTCTGCCTTTATCTGATCTGTTGTGTTTACTTAACACCTGCCACTCCCAGGCCCTTTTTCACAAACACTGCGAATTTCCTGAAAACAGAAACTGAAAATTAAATTCTTTGAGTGTGATGAGGACCCTGCGCAGGGGGCAGAGGGAGAATGGTTGGAGCGGGGAACTGGCAGAATAAAGCCAAGGCCAGGGAGGACTGGTTAATGGAGGGTGACTGGACTGGGCCTTGACAGTTCTGAGGTCAGTTCCTGGCTCTGCCGCAGTCTCCCTGTGTCACCTCAGCCACGTCACTTGGGCCAGATTTTCAAAGCTCCTTAGACAGGGCAGGGCTTGACCTCTAGCTGCCCTGCTGCCTGGCGGAGTCCTCAGCCCTGAGTTCGGTGCCCAGGCTCCCCTACAAGGCAGGGGAGATTTAGGTGCCTAGAAAGGGATTCTCAGAAACCAGCAAACTGAGCAGGGAGCTGCCCAAGCCAGCCAGGAGTGAAATGCAGAGCCCATAGCCTGGGGGGCTGGACACTCACCAGGGTGAGGGGAGACCCCTGTTGGAATCCCCACGCTGCCTGATTTGGAGCAGGACCCAGGCTCTGGGCTGTCCTGGAGACCCCCACCCCCACGCTGCCTCTTGCGTAGAGCACCACCCTGCTGAGAACACCGGAGGCCCAGGCCTGGCTGATGAGCTATGTGCCGGGGAACACGTAGTTGGAGAATGGCGCCAGGGCTGTGGCTTGCGCTGGGGCTCTGAGCTGCTCGCTAGCAGTGGGGCGGTGTCAGGACTTCGGCAGCTTTGTGCGTGCCCAGCAGCAGGGACTTAGGCACCAATGGGGCTGGGTGGCAGCTGAGTGGGGGCTTTCAGGATTTCGTGGGTGCCTAATGCTGGACTGAGGTGCCTAAAGAGACAGTTAGGTGCCTAAATCCCTTTGTGAGTGTGGCCCTCAATCTCTGAGTGACTCGGTTCCCTGTAGCTTGGGGGCAGCACGGGGCTACCTCACAGGGGTGCTGGGAGGATAAACCCATTGAGCTCTGTGAGGTGCTGAGACACTATAGTGGTGAGGGCCGTGTAAGGCCCCGGACAGATCCACTCACCTCCCCTTGCTGCCCACCCACCGCTGGGCAGGATGCTGAGATGAGGGAGAGAAGAAAATCCTCACTCCAATGGCAGTAGCATGTGATACAGCTAGAAACTGGCTGAATGTCCGATCAGGGCCTGGTTTGGGCGAATAGTTTCTCAGTAACATACACTTGGAGCTCACAGAGGAGAGGAGGGGACTCGTGACACAGTTTTGACACAGTCCAGAGTCACACGGGGTGAACCGTTCAGTAACAGGACTCACAGCAATAGAGCTCCCAACGCGCAGTGTAACAAACCTGTGTCCTGCAGCCAACAGACACAGCTACTCTATAGCTCACACGTACTTGTGGGGAGCCAGGACAAGAAACTCAGCTCCTTCAGCTCCAAAACACAGGCCTGTAGCACCTGTGCTAAGGGAAAACTCCCTTAATGAGCAGCGGTATAAGGCCCCTTATCCTGTGTGAGGGCTGCAGTCACAGGAAGGCACTATGATCTCTCTTACATGCACGCACAGCCGGGACATGACAGGAGCCTGGCGCCACTTTGTTCTGCTCCCATGGATTCCACTCATCTTTGCCCAGCAAAAACTGATCAGTCTCTTCTGTCCACCAACCCCCGATTCGAGAACAAGGGGTCAGTGAATTAACAGGTGAGACATTGAGAAGGAACAGAAGAAAATGCTTCTTCACACAGCTCCAAAGTCAGGTCTAGCATGAGCAGAGGCAACCCCCATTGCTCTGGAGCCGTTTGATCTAATACCCTGTGCAGAGTCTCCAGACCTCAGCCACTGGTCCCCATGAGCTAGTGTGTCCCCATTTACTAACCACTGTGGCCCTGGTCAGGAAATTAGAGCAGTTAGAGGAAAAGAGCAAAGGCTGGTGACAATCATCGCACTTAGTGCTGGACAAATAAATGTGAAACAAGTCATTAGAACTAGTGTTTGGTGGTGTTCTTCATGCAAAGGGAAGATAACAGATTGGCATCTCGACGAGGGGCAGAGTTAAGGATATTCGGTACCTTGCTTTTGAAATACAACCTTCCTTCTCCATTGACAAGCCTCCCTAGTGTTTGGGAGGTATTTTGATGTCTCTCTCTGTCAGAACAAGGGCTACTGACTAAGTATTTGAATAAAATCAAAGGTAGGTGCCCAGCAGTCATTTATCAGGGGGTAGCTGTGTTAGGCTATATCCCCAAAACTACAAGGAGTCCAGTGGCACCTTAAAGACTAACAGATTTATTTGGGCATAAGCTTTTGTGGGTAAAAAACCCACTTCTTCAGATGCATGGAGTGAAAATTACAGATGCAGGCATTTGACACCCTGCACTAAGGGCATGAGAGCCAGTGACCCACCGTAGCAGCATGCATTCCAAAGCTAGGAATGCTGGGAATTAGACTTTAACTAATTGATCTTTGGTGCTGAGGACATACTTGCAATGGGTATGTGACACCCAACAATGCAGATAGGCGCCTGGGGGGATTTTCAAAAGCACCTGGCAGGTTAGGTGCCTAACTCCCAATGGGAAAATCCCACCAGGCACCTGTCTGCTTCTCCAGTGCCTAAATACCTTGGGTCTTAATGTTCACACACCAGTCTCTTCCTTTGCCTGTTGCTGTGGCTGTGGCAGCCTGGTAAGTCTTCCTCTGGAGGAGTTCAAGTACTTAAAAGTGAAAAAGCCTCCAGCCTGCCAGACCTAGGGTAACCATCCGTCTGGGTTTCCCCGGACATGTCCGGCTTTTTCAGCTTTAAATGGCCGTCCAGGGGGGATTTCTAATAAGGTAGAAATGTCCGGGATTTCCCCCTTAGAATCATAGAATCATAGAATATCAGGGTTGGAAGGGACCTCAGGAGGTCATCTAGTCCAACCCCCTGCTCAGAGCAGGACCAATTCCCAACTAAATCATCCCAGCCAGGGCTTTGTCAAGCCGGGCCTTAAAAACCTCTAAGGAAGGAGACTCCACCACCTCCCTAGGGAACCCATTCCAGTGCTTCACCACCCTCCTAGTGAAATAGTGTTTCCTAATATCCAACCTAGACCTCCCCCACTGCAACTTGAGACCATTACTCCTTGTTCTGTCTTCTGCTACCACTGAGACAGCCGAGCTCCATCCTCTTTGGAACCCCCCTTCAGGTAGTTGAAGGCTGCTATCAAATCCCCCCTCTCTCTTCTCTTCTGCAGACTAAACAATCCCAGTTCCCTCAGCCTCTCCTCATAAGTCATGTGCTCCAGCCCCCTAATCATTTTTGTTGCCCTCCGCTGGACTCTTTCCAATTTTTCCACATCCTTCTTGTAGTGTGGGGCCCAAAACTGGGCACAATACTCCAGATGAGGCTTCACCAATGTCAAATAGAGGGGAATGATCACGTCCATCGATCTGCTGGCAATGCCCCTACTTATACAGCCCAAAATGCCGTTAGCCTTCTTGGCAACAAGGACACACTGTCAACTCATATCCAGCTTCTCGTCCACTGTAACCCCTAGGTCCTTTTCTGCAGAACTGCTACCTAGCCATTCGGTCCCTAGTCTGTAGCGGTGCATGGGATTCTTCCGTCCTAAGTGATCTCCAAAGCTTCATTTTTTTCTCCAGTTAAAACAACTTTTTGGTTAGAAATTTGAGCCAATTCACACGTCGAGGGGGCAAAGGTCCAAACTTGAGATGAGACATTTCTAAACGATTGAAAGGAAACGGTTTGAGGGATTGGAACTGAAGAAAAAGTTCGGCTCATGGAAACATTGGAGAGTTTCGACTTTTCAGTCCAACTTGGGACTGGGACAATTTTTTCCAAAAATGTTGGGGCCGGGGGAAGCTACAGCAGTTCTGGACTGATTGGGCTGCCCCAGGTTTTACTGGGTC
>NW_020688740.1:0-2796 GCF_002925995.2 Terrapene triunguis | reverse complement strand
AAAGAGGCAAACGGACGCTCCGGATCCCAGCCCCACACATCCCGTTTCTACGAGGCACTGCATTCCATCCTAGGTGCGGCCGCCACCACTACCCCACCAGTGACCGTGGACTCTGAGGATGGGATATTGTCCGCGGCCGGTTCCTCAGCGGACGGGGAAGAGGAGGAAGGAGATGAGGAGGACGAGGCATTCGACAGCGCTTACAACGTTGATTTCCCCGACAGCCAGGAGCTCTTCATCACCCTCACAGAGATTCCCTACCAACCGTCCCCAGCCGTTATCCCAGACACAGATTCAGGGGAAGGATCAAGCAGTAAGTGTTTTAAATATCTAAACTTTTATTTATAACATAACTTGCCTATTTAAAATATTAACAATAGCTAAAGTGCTTTCAAACATGTAAACATTTATTTATAACAGAACAGGAACATTTAAAATATTAACAATGGGTAAAGTGCTTCAAAACATGTAAAGAGTAAAGTGCAACAAAACGGGAATATGTGCAAAGGGTATCATGATTAGTCTGTCTTTGGGCGCTTCAATATATAGTCCGAACTATTTTAAAAAAATTTCACAATGTCCGCTTCATGATTATACTGCCCAAGATGCTCCACTCTTTTGTCCCTCCAAGGGCACCTAAGCCAAAAACTGGTCAATGTATCCGGGGATAGAGGCGACATCCTCCGGGGAGAACTCCTCATAGGCCTCCTGCAGGTGTTTTTCCAGCCTCATGAGCAGGTTCCTGGGCAGGGAGAGCTTATTAGGCCCCCCGTGGTATGACACGTTTCCCTGCCACAACGCCAGCAGGTATTCGGGGATCATGGCCTTGCACAGCATAGCAGCAAATGGCCCCGGTTTCTGCAGGCTGTCCCGAAGCATCCTCTCCTTCTGGCTCTCCGAGACCCTCAGGAGGGTGATGTGTGCCATGACTCCCTGCTTTGAATTAGGTAGGGGAAAGTTAGTATTGGGACTGCTTGCCCGTTCCTTTACAGAACGGTAACCGCCGGTTTACAGCCACGCGGTTTACAGCCACGAGGGGGTGGGACAGGGACAGAGTTCATGCTTGCAGGATTGCTGCCAGCAGAGACTCGCATTGCTTTCTATGTGAAAGGAGGCCAGTGCCACTCTTAAAGTTTTAAGCAGCCACAAGTCTACGGCTTACCATGTTTGACAGCTAGACAAAGTCCGGTGTCCTGCCCCGCTCCTCAGCTCGCCACAGCAAGACCGCAGGCACTGTAGGCGAGGGCCGAAACTTCGACCTTGTCCTCAGTGCGCATGTGATAGGTGCTCTGCATGGTCTTGTTCACAGAGAAAGACTATGTTCTCTGTTCACAGATACATTGATCTGTCTCAGGAATTCACTCCCTTTTTCCCATTCCCACAGCCACATCTGCCCAGAGGCTAGCGCACATTAGGAGGAGGAAGAAGAGGACACGGGAAGACATGTTTGCTGAACTAATGGGATGCTCCCGAGCACAGGCAGCCCAGCAGACACAATGGAGGGAGAACTTGTACCAAATGCACCGGGCAAACATTGAACGGGAGGAGAGGTGGCGACAGGAGGACAGGCAGGCTACTCAAACGCTGCTTGGACTAATGAGGGAGCAAACGGACACGCTCCGCCGCCTTGTGGATGTTCTGCAGGACCGGAGGCAGGAGGAGAGAGCCCCGCTGCAGTCTCTCTCTAACTGCCCTGCCCCGCCACCAAGTCCCATACCCCCCTCACCCAAAGTCCAAACACGGAGGGGCGGCAGGGGCCGTGAAAAATTTCACTCCACCCCTGCGGACTGCTCTACCACTAGAAGGCTCTCATTCCCCAAAATTTGAAAAGTCCTTTCCTACCCGCCTCACACAAGACCCCGTCCAAGTTTCACCCCCCCGTTCCATGTGTGGTTGTTAATAAAAAATACGTTTCTGTTCATTACTGTTTCCATCCTCTTCTTTTGGAGGAGAGTCTGTCTGAAGGAGGGGGAAGGGGCTTGGTAATTGGACAGGACAGTCACCTTTAGCAGGGGGCAGGTCCAGCAGCAGGGCACATACACAGTGCAGTGACTAGTTACCCTGGTCAGTCTGGGAGGTGGTTTTCATGTTCTGTGTGGTGGGGTGGGGGGGTTGCTCTGTGACTTTGTGGCGGGGGAGGGCAGTTACAGATCTTATGCAGCGGTCCTTACCCTGGATCACAGAGCCGCGCAGCAGGGGATCTGTAACCCTCCTCCCCCTGTAAGACAGTCACATAGCCGACACATACACGCAGTCCCGCCCAGGAGGGCTGGCAGGCTCCGTTGAAACAACCAGTCCACCAGTGCGGAGCCTGTCATTCCTGGAGTTTAGAAGCATCATTTGCATCACACACTAAACCCGCCCCCCGCCACAGTCTGCGTCCCAGGTTTAAAACATTCCCGCAAAAACAGTAATAAAGACAACGGTGTCCATTAACAAAACAGAACAGATTTTATTTTTTGGGAAGGTGGTGAAGGGGGTATGTAACTGGAGAGGATAGTCGACGGCAACTGGGTAAAGAAACGGGGGCAAGTTCAGCTTCTGTGTCCACAAACTTAAAAGTCACTGGGTACCCTGCTCAGTCTTGAAACTGGCTTTCAAAGCCTCCCGGATGCACAGCGCGTCCCGCTGGGCTCTTCTAATCGCCCGGCTCTCTGGCTGGGCGTAATCAGCAGCCAGGCTATTTGCCTCAACCTCCCACCCCGCCATAAAGGTCTCCCCCTTGCTCTCACAGAGATTGTGGAGCACACAGCAAGCTGCAATAACGATGGGGATATTGGTTTCGCTGAGATCACA
>NW_020688739.1:10335-11914 GCF_002925995.2 Terrapene triunguis | reverse complement strand
GGAGAGACATTGTCTCCATTTTCTGCAGTAAGGATCATCCTGATTGGAGATTACTGCCTTAAGGGCTGCTTACCTTTCCCCCGATCAAAAAATAAATCTGGGAGTCCATTAACCCTTAGAAGTACATTAGTGATGCAGAAGATCATTCTCAAAATCTGTTCCATGCTCAGATTCAATTCAAGAAGCCATAAATTCCATGGGAAATTTTCTTTAAAAAAACGTATCTTCTCACGTTAGGAGCCAAAAAAAGGGCTTCTAGGAATTCAACGAGGTGGAAAATGTCACTCTTAGCCCTAAGCTAGCTGCTGCAATATGTTTGTAAGTACAGCACCCCATTTTGTTGGTGGACGTAGTGATCCCTCTCTGTCATTCAATTACTATTGCAGTCAGTTTTCCCATTGACTTCAGTGGGATCAGGCCCTGCAGGCCCAATCCTGCAACCCTTCTCTCCACATGAGTTCATGCAAGTAGTGCCCTGCAAGTTGAGTGAAGGTTGTAGGATCAGACTCTACATTTGCAGAGCACTTTCTGATTCTCTGGAATCTGTCACTCTATGTATTTAAAATAGCACTGATCAGCTCGGTATGTGAATGCCTGTGTGATGAAAGGCACTATTTAAATACGGAATAGTGCTATGAGTAGGGCTCCTTACTAGTCTGTAAGAATAACCTATTGATGGGTCCACTTACTAGAAGGAATCTAACCTTCTGTTGACACGTCTTCAAATCAATCTTTTCTCTTGCTCACCTATTATGCTGGATCACAGATGCATTTAGCACATATCCCATAACTTGTAATGTTGCAGTGGACGAAAGTCGGTCACAGGATAGCACAGAAAAATCTGATTACACTAGATAATTTTGGAATTGCAAACATCTGCCATGCTTGTAAGAAACCATGCATCTGTGCACAAAAAAAAAAAAAAAATGCTTGAAGTGGTTCACAAGCGCTGCCAGCAGTTACAATTACACCTCTTTAAAGGAATTCTTGCTGCTAGCCGTGTTGCCGTTCTAGTGTAGATAGAAAGCACATTGGTGCTGATAGACTGTTAAAATTGGTTCCCCCAGAACAATCACAGAACGTCCTGCAATTCTTTCATCACCATGCTGCGGTTATTCTCTGGTTAGAAAATGCCATGAGGACAGTCTTCTGCCACAAGTAGTTACATTTGGCGTACTTAAACTCACTCTGCAGTTTCAACTTGATACGGTAGAACTTTTCACTTCCCACACCACGCTATTGCATTGCGCTGCTGTGCTCTGTTAAACGGCTATTATATTTCACCCCAGCACTGGCTGCATTTTGTTACTGATTGAAGTGATCCTGGGCTATGTAGTCTGAATAGTGGGGTGCAAATCTCTTTGGGAGGCTTGTAGATGAAAGGTGCTGAATAAAAAGAAAGATATCAAGTCACTGAGTCGCCTTTTAATGAGCTAAAAGATATAAATGAATGAGATGGTGAGGGCAAAAATAGTACACCTCTACCCCGATAAAACGCTGTCCTTGGGAGCCAAAAAATCTTACTGCGTTACAGGTGAAACCTTGTTATATCGAACTTCCTTTGATCCGCTGGAGTGTG
>NW_020688739.1:4296-10235 GCF_002925995.2 Terrapene triunguis | reverse complement strand
TATATCAGGTCGTGTTATATCGGGGTAGAGGTGTATCTACATTGATTCAAACCTTATTCCAGTTTGCTTTTCTGAAGCCAATTGAGTATAGAGAGAAATTAGCATAGAAGGCATATTTTAAAGCAATGATGTACTGCCAAAAATCAGATGTTAACACAGCTTTCAAATAATTTTGGGGGGAGAAAAGAATCAATAGGAGTGCCGAATGATGTACTTTTCAGCATGCAGCAGTGTAAGTAAGATGTTTGACAGGGAACTGTTGTACAATACTGGCTACACTGGGGGGAAGAATAATCAAAGCTGAATTGGTGAGTTTGTAGAAATCTCTCCAGTGTCCTGAAGACAAAATAAGAATTTTGTGAACTCCCTCTGCTTGCTAAGAGTAACCCAGCTATAGGCCCAGCTTGGATAGAGGACAAGGGAATAGCTTTTCCAGCAAAATTCATAGACTATACTAGATGCAACAGCTATAACTGCGGTGACAGAAAATGGTCTATTAGTTCCTAGGCAGGCTGTAATCAAATCATTTCCACTCACAGTAAAGCATATGTGCTCGAAAACAAAAAGGAAGGAAATGCCCAATGAAATTTCACAGTTGCAGCATCTTTCATTTTAGCAGCTCAAAGCTTCTGACAAGTTGAGCCTCTCTCCACCCTCAGAGACAAGAGAGTACTGGTATCAATCTCAGTTGTAGCACAGGATAAACAGGCATAATGACTTGCCAGATGTTTATGCAGAGTCAGTCTCAGAGTGCTGCCTTCCAAAATTCAGCTTACCCAAATACAAAGGAGCTCGACCCAAAGCCACGTTTACATTTAGAGACTCTCGCAGCCATGCTAGGGACATAACCTCATTCTAGTCAATTCAGTAGCCTTTCTATTTTCATGTGACTTCAGTAACTGAAAATAATGCTTTTCATACAAGGCACCAGCCAGCTACTGTGTAAGCTTCCCCAGGCTGTTCTAGCAGTACACCTCCATCCTGACTTGCAGTTTCAGTTTTGGGCCCCCTATGCACAGCCTGCCAATCATGTCCAATTGAAGTGAGAAACTTACTTCTCCGAATTCCCCAGCTCAGCAGTCGTGAAAAGCGAGTATATTAAACTCTCTCGTCCCCAGCAAGTCATAAGGAGAGAGAACTGCTGGGTTTTTTTGTGAAGAAATCCTAAACATTTTGATTAGGTAGCTTCCCAAATACTTCAGTCTAAACACACTGGCTTAGATAAAACAACAAAACAAATGTACTGACAACAGAAAGATAGATTTTAAATTACTACAAGTTATGAGGCATCTAAATCAGAATTGGTTACAAGTTAGGAATTGGTTGTTTTACCTTTTAACAAGCTAAGTGAATACAAAGCAAAGATCTCTCTCTCCCCACATGTTCCAGCGTCTTACTGGGTGAACCTCTTTCAGTCAGGATCTCTCCCCCAGTCCAGTGCTACTTCCTTTGTTCTTCAGCTGTGGATGATGCCGGGGCAGAGAGCAAGGGAGAGATGAGTTGAGGCATCGGCCCGCTCCTCTTATAGCCCTGTCTCTTGCTCAAGTATCATCTCCAGCTGATGTCTGGCCAGGAAACAAACTACTTCGTTGTCAAACTGTAGATGTTTTCCCGCATACCTCTCTTCTGCCAAAGAGTGGCCACTTACACAGGTGGTGGTCCATTTGAGCTCATTAACACCTGGCTGAGCCATTGGCTAGCCTTTTGTCTCTGGGGGACTTGTTTGTGACTGCCCTTCAGAACATGTTGGAACATATCTTTGGTTAGCTTTGAAAAGTCATGGAAGATGGGAGCGATTCCAGAAGACTGGAAAAGGGAAAATATAGTGCCTGTCTATAAAAAGGGAAGTAAGGACAACCCAGGGAATTACAGGCTAGTTAGCTTAACTTCAGTACCTAGAAAGATAATGGGGGAACTAATTTGCAAACAGCTAGAAGATAATAAGGTGATAAGCAACAGTCAGCATGGAATTGTCAAGAACAAATCACGTCAAACCAACCTAATAGCTTTCTTTGACAGGGTAACAAGCCTTTTGGATGGGGGGAAGCAGTAGATGTGATATATCTTGACTTTAGTAAGGCTTTTGGTACTATCTTGCATGATCTTCTCATAAACAAACTAGGGAAATACAACCTAGGTGGAGCTACTATAAGGTGGGTGTATACCTGGTTGGAAAACCATTCCCAGAGAGTAGTTATCAGTTCATAGTCAAGCTGGATCAGTTCTGGGTCCAATTCTGTTCAATATCTTCATCAATAATTTAGATAATGGCATAAAGAATTCACTTATAAAGTATGTAGATGATACCAAGCTGGGAGGGGTTGTGTTACAGAGTCTGCTTACCCCCGCACTAGCCCAGACAGGGTTAGGCCCATATTATTGACAGCGGAAGTCCCGCCTCCTCGGCGGGACTGGGCATGCTCTAAATGCTCTAGTAGTATAAAGGGAGGAAGCCCGGCTCATTCTGGGCTGGCAGCTGCAGGGGAAGGACCTGTCTGGGAAGCTTCTGCAGTAGGCCAGCCACAGCCCCTGACTGCACCGGGAATCAGAGCCTCCCCGGGCCCGATTGAACTCGGGCAACTGGAGGAGCCAGAGAAGGCGGCCAGCCCAGCTGTCCAGGGAGACTCTGAAGGCTCATGGGAGACCAACACAGAGACCAGTAGGAAGTGACTCAGGGAGGGTGACGGAGTGGTATCTCCCGCCCGGGAAAACTCAGCGTGTTTCGGTAGGACCCCCTGCTGAGTCAGTGGCAGGATGCTACACAGCTGTTAGGTTAGGGGCCTGGTGGAGTCGAGTGGGCCTGGGCCCCCATACCGGGGCCACCGCACCCCTTGGTGGGCACTCCACCCTTGATAGACTCTGGCCAATAGGCCTCACTGCCCTGCACTAAGGGCTGCTCAATAGACTCTGGTCATTAGGCTGTGCTGCCCTGCACTAAGGACTGCTTAATTAACTCTGACCACTGGGCTGTGCTGCCCTTGTCCTAGGGGCGTTACAGTTTGCAAGTGCTTTGGAAGTTAGGATTAAAATTCAAAATGATCTGAACAAACTAGAGAAATGATCTGAAATAAATAGGATGAAATTCAATAAGGACAAATGCAAAGTACTCCATTTATGAAGGAACAAACAGTTGCACACACATAAATGGGAAATCCTAGAATATCAGGGTTGGAAGGGACCTCAGGAAGTCATTTAGTCCAGTCCCCTGCTCAAAGCAGAACCAATTCCCAACTAAATCATCCCAGCCAGGGCTTTGTCAAGCCTGACCTTAAAAACCTTTAAGGATGGAGATTCCACCACCTCCCTAGGTAACCCGTTCCAGTGCTTCACCACCCTCCTAGTGAAAAAGTTTTTCCTACTATCCAACCTAAACCTCCCCACTGCAACTTGAGACTATTACTCCTTGTTCTGTCATCTGGTATCACTGAGAACAGTCTAGATCCATCCTCTTTGGAACCCCCTTTCAGGTAGTTGAAAGCAGCTATCAAATTCCCCCTCATTCTTCTCTTCTGCAGACTAAACAATCCCAGTTCCCTCAGCCTCTCCACATAAGTCATGTGCTCCAGCCCCCTAATCATTTTTGTTGCCCTCCGCTGGACTCTTTCCCATTTTTCCACATCCTCCTTGTAGTGTGGGGCCCAAAACTGGACACAGTACTCCAGAGGAGGCCTCACCAATGCCGAATAGAGGGGAAAAGACAGTTACCTTTTCTGTAACTGGTGTTCTTCGAGATGTGTTGCTCATGTCTATTCCACAATAGGTGTGCGTGCTCGCCACGTGCACCGGAAGTTTTCCTCCTAGCAATACCTGTAGGGAGGAGCGCCCCAGCGACCCCTGGAGTGGCGCCTCCATGGGAGTCTTCTCTTCTCCAGACTAAACAAACCCAATTTTTTCAATTTTTCCTCATAGGTCACGTTTTCTAGACCTTGAATCATTTTTGTTGCTCTCCTTGGCACTTTCTCCAATTTGTTCACTTTGTTGCCAAAGTGTGGTGTCTATAACTTGCCACAATACTCCAGTTGGGTCTTATCAGTGCTGAATAGAGTGGTAGAATTACTTCTTGTGTTTTGCTTACATTTCTTTTTGACTTTCTCAGAAGAATTGAGGACCCTAATTGATCGCTGCTGACCGAAACTACTGATAGGTTATTTCTCAATTATATAATAAATCCAGGCCATTCACACTTTTAAAAATCAGTAGTAGCACAGTGTATTGAGAGTTACTTAGCACAAGGCTGAAAGAATAAAAACAAATACTTATTTCAGTGCAAATCAATGGAAAAAAACAATTCTGCCTCATTTGCCTCTAAAAGATGTAGGACAATGAAACCCAGAATGTAGAACATGTTAATCTGGTCTGGATTGATTGCCTAAATGTCTGTAAATTAAATGTTTGTCTTTTCAGCAATGTTATTAGAAGCATATACATCATGTTCCACACCTACTCTAAGTGGCTCCCTTCAAGGAACTCTCAACTCTCAGAAGACAGTATGGGATATTGAAAACAGACTCTCACTAATCTGTCATTTTTCTATTTAATTTATAAAATGGGACACAGAGAGAACATTGAGGGCTGCGGATTTTGCAGTGCACAGATCAATCTCAGAAGCATTCACATAAACATCTGAAAGCTTGAATTATGAATATAGACTGATTTGTCAGGCATTCAAAGAAGACAAAACAATGCAAATATATTTGAGGACACTCAATTGTTTTAAAGCTACCCTCTAGCTTTTCAAAGTGCTGTTCAGTTTCTGAGCACATTACACATTGAAAAAAGGTTTATATATAACCATACCATCTTTGGAACCGCAGTCTTACCAGTTCCATTGTGATGCAAATCCAGGAATTTACCATGGGTTTATAAAATCAATTTCAGTACTATCATGGTTGAGATTATATTGTAATCCACATTTTATAGAATACAACCAAATAAATTCTCATCAGCATTGCCAGAAAGTTTTAAAAATTGTTTTGAACAACTGAACTCTCCACAGAGGATTGAAAGCCTTAGTATATCTTGCTTAATAAGGCTGATGCTAGGTAGGACATGTTTTCCTTCAGAGTGGTGATGGGAATTAAAGCCATTACATGGGTCAAGTTGGCCTAAATCCTTATGACCAAGAACATGAAGCAGCCAGGCAAAACCAGTCACAGGGGCAAATCTATAGAGAAGGGCTGTAATCTACACCAAGGGCCAATGTTTTTCTTCAGGACAGGGCACATTTACCTTAGTTTGCCAAGTTTTCATTTGTAAAATGAGCACATTTGTAATTCATAATGCAAGAAAATCCAGTTTAGTACACATGTTCTAGTTCCCTCTCTGATCTTCTTCTAAGAATTGTAGGACTATGTGGAATTATATTCCAATGTACTTGTCTGAATCTGATTTGGATATAGATAGCAGCTCCACCTAATATGTTATTAACATTTTCTCCTTAACATGTGACACAATTGTGTGCAATCAATACTAGCAACAGACAACAGAGAGAAGCAGAAAAAGCAACAAGATGGATGGTGTTGAGGCATTTCTTCCCCTTCTCAAGAAAAATCCTTACAGGACTAGTAAATTCTTGTGAACAGTGTGATGTATAGCTAGCATTAACTACTGCAGTGGTGTACACAACAGGGCAGCCCAGTGTTCCCTTTGAATACTGGCGCTTCAAAAAGCAGCATAGGATGAGGTTTGGTAAATGCGTTTAGTTCAGTTGAGAGCTAAATATGTATACTGTTGCACATGAATGAACTGAGTTGCTAGGTGGACTGTAGCTGTCATGGCAAATGTTGAGAAATCATGATATGTGGAGAAAGTGAATAAGGAAGAGTTATTTATTCCTTCACCTAACACAAGAACCAGGGGTCACCCAATGAAATTAATAGGCAGCTGGTTTAAAACAAATGAAAGGAAATACTTCTTCACCCAGTGAACAGTCAACCTAT
>NW_020688739.1:1038-4196 GCF_002925995.2 Terrapene triunguis | reverse complement strand
GATGGTCAGGCATGCAACCCCAAGCTCTGGGTGTTCCTAGCCACTAACTTCCAAAAGCTGGGAGCATTGGCCATGTCAGAAGACCAGATATTGGTCTAGATGGACCATTGGTTTTGACCCACTATGGCCGTTCTTATGATAGGTCAACTCACTAATCATGGCAAAACCTAATTACTTCACTATTGCTCAATCCCGTGACAAATCTTCTATTGATTTCAATGGGAACAGGTCAGGTCCTCACTGTACATCAAGGGTTCTTTCATCCCCATATGCAACAACTTTGTCTCCTTTTCTTTATGCAGTTGTCCTGTATTACCCAAGCACTAGGTCACCAGGGTATCTCACAAGAGGTCCACTGAGCTAGCCTTGAGTGCCTCTACAGTGTGGTCACTGACACATTGCTCTTGGAGTACGTGTAACCCTATGGAGGTTTTGTGACAGAGGGTTCCTAGTGCTTTTCTAGTTTGGAATCCCATTGAAATCAATGGTGTCGAATGGGTTGCAAAGAGGTCAGAGTAGAGCAGCCTAGTGAACTTTAAAAATCCAAAGTACTAGAATCTAACTCAAAACATTCATCCTTGGTAATAATCCTACAAAGGAGCAGCAGCCAAACAAATCTCAGTTTTGTGCTTTTTCTTTCATTACTAGGTAAAAATGAGACGACTATTTCAAGACCTGAAGGATGAGCTGAACCGCACTTATCAACTAGACCCTTCCATCAGCTACACTGGCATACAGCATAGTGATTCCAGCACCTTTAAAACATGTTTTTAGCGTATTACTATCAAGTCACATTGATTTTTTTTTCCATTTCCAGACACTTCAGGAGACAAACATAGAAAGACAGCAAACTAGACTATATTAGCATGAATTGTACTGCGAGCCTTGCACAAAAAGGAAAAATCCAGCCAATGCATTCTCTGCAACAGAATATACAATTGTTTAATATCACTGTTGTAATAGTCAGGTTACTGTGCACAGAACAATACTGGAGTGCCAATGACAGCATTTGTATGGAGACTTTCATAAATCAAAATGGAGTGCTAAGGACAAGTGTGCTTTCACTGATGATGTGTACAGTATTAAAGTGTTTGTTTAAAATGTGGTGTGTGTGTGTGTGTGTGTAGTTTTTTCTCTGGTGAAAAACATTTCCCTGGAACCTAACCCCACCCATTTATATTAATTCTTATGGGGAAATTGGTTTTGCTTAACAATGTTTTGCCTAAAGTCATATTTTTCAGGAACATAACTACAACGTTAAGCGAGGAATTACTGTACTGCAATGTTGTATGGTAGTGAAACATGGGTGCTGACAGAGGAGCAGCAACTGTCTGTCATGGAGAGGGCGATGGAAAGAAGAATTCTGGGAATTTCAATCCACGACCGAGACCCCAATGAAGAGATCAGACAGCAGAGTGGAGTGCTGAACGTCGTTGTTGAGAGCAGGCATAGTAAAATGCGATAGGCCGGGCATATAGTGAGGCTCACTGACAATCGATGGACTAGCAGCTGCACTCGGCCAAACTCCAAAGAGATGGGAAGATGTTACCATGAAAAGACATGGCCGCACATGGAGAAGGAAGGCCATGATACAAGAAGAATGGAAGACGTGTTGTGATTGGTGCAATCGAGACGAGGGCTAAAGGACCAATCAATCAAGGTGAACTTCTAGCAATGAATAGTCGCAGAAATGTGTTTTGGAAATTTAATGAAACATCTATATACAGAAGGAATACTGCTAATGTAATGTGTGGTTTGGTATTTAACTGCATTTCTATTAAATTTTATCTCCAACAAGTTTCTACAGAATTAGTTACAGAACATTGTACAATGATCAGCTATATTACCAACATGTTGTGAAATAAAAATGGATATGACCATTCTTTCAACATAGCTTTCCTGACATAGTTATCAGGAAATGTTTAACAACAGGACCTGTAAAAATGATTTAGTGTTCAAAGTATTATACAAATTATTTTGACAAAAAACAGTGAGCATATAGTTTTCATACCTAGTCATGAAAACTATTTATCGTCCAAAGGTTATCTTGATCTGAAGTGATATAACTGCAGTGTAGAAGGTTCGTGCCGGGGCTCGACCCTCCTGGGCAGGAGGGGAGCCACACCGACTCACTACTGGTGGAACAAACAACCAGTTAGTTCAGGGCTCAGGCCCTCTGGTGCAGGGGCTGAGCAACCGTATAGAGTTAGGGAGCTCGGGCCCTTTGGTGCAGGGGCTGAGCAACAATACACCACAGTTCAGGAGCTCGGGTCCTTTGGTGCAGGGGCTGAGCAAACAATATCCCAGTTGGGGTAAGCGCAGGCTCCTACACCTGAGCGTTGGGTGAGGGGGAAGCCTGCCACCCGTGAGCAGGGGTGGCGGGGGGGACGCAGGACCACCCACTCCAATGCGTCCCAGCCCGGGGCCCTAGCAGCGGCTATCACCGCTGCTGGTCAGTGGGGTATCCTGCCCGAAACACACTGACATCGGCTCACATGCATCTGCAGCCTGACCAGGGTCGGCTACCCCCGGGCTACTTCCGTGTTCCCCCTCGGGGCCTATCTCGTTGGTGACGCCGGGCTCGGGCCAGTCCAGCAACATCGGTTCCTCTGGTCCGGGACTTGGGGGCAGGTCTGGCAGCTCCTCGGGGAAATCCGGCCACTGAGTCTCCGGCGGCTCCTCCGGGTAACAGCAGGGGCGGAGCGGCTCTGGGGGCTCCTCGCCTTCGAAGTTGGCGTGGGGCAGGTCCGACGGCTCCTCCCAATGACGGGAGAGGACGGGCTCCGGTGGCTCCTCCTCGTAGTGGGCTCGGGGTAGCTCCGGCCAGTTAGGGCAACGGCCTCGGAGGTCTCCCGGCCGGGAGCTCCTGGCCGCACGTCTGCTCCCTGCGGTGGCTGGGGCCTCACTGAGCTCTGGCGGCCAGCTTTTATACTTCCTGTACCTAGTCATGAAAACTATTTATCGTCCAAAGGTTATCTTGATCTGAAGTGATATAACTGCAGTGTAGAAGGTTCGTGCCGGGGCTCCACCCTCCTGGGCAGGAGGGGAGCCACACCGACTCACTACTGGTGGAACAAACAACCAGTTAGTTCAGGGGCTCAGGCCCTCAGTCAGGGGCTGAGCAAACAAACAGTTAGTTCAGGGCTCGGGCCCTTTGG
>NW_020688739.1:0-938 GCF_002925995.2 Terrapene triunguis | reverse complement strand
CAGGGGCTGAGCAAACAAACAGTTAGTTCAGGGCTCGGGCCCTTTGGTGCAGGGGCTGAGCAACAATACAACAGTGAGTTTCGTAGGCCCAGGCCCTGGAGCAGGGCAGGGCACAAATAGTTACAACTCAGGCCCCTTTGGTGCAGGGGCTGAGCAACAATCAGTTTGGTAACTCCGGCCAGTTAGGGCAACAGCCTCGGCCTCGGAGGTCTCCCGGCCGGACGTCTGCTCCCTGCGGTGGCTGGGGCCTCACTGAGCTCTGGCGGCCAGCTTTGATACTTCCTGTACCTAGTCATGAAAACTATTTATCGTCCAAAGGTTATCTTGATCTGAAGTGATATAACTGCAGTGTAGAAGGTTCGTGCCGGGGCTCGACCCTCCTGGGGAGGAGGGGAGCCACACCGACTCACTACTGGTGGAACAAACAACCAGTTAGTTCAGGGCTCAGGCCCTCTGGTGCAGGGGCTGAGCAACCGTATAGAGTTAGGGAGCTTGGGCCCTTTGGTGCAGGGGCTGAGCAACAATACACAGTTAGGGGGCTCAGGCCCTTTGGTGCAGGGGCTGAGCACCAGTATACTGTAAACCTGAGTAGTATAAGGGCCCTACCGTCAATAAAACCCTAACCCTGCCTCTTGACCCCTTAACCCTGCCCCTTGACCCCTCAAACCCCGCCCACCTGTCACAGGAAGTCCCGCCCCAGAGGGTATTACTTCCGGGGTCAAGGCGGCCACATGACTAGAAGCAAGGTGCCTTATGTGACCCCTCTAAGAACTCCTCCCACCATCCTCTACCAATCAGGAGGGGTTTCAGTTGCTGGGGACCACCCTGAGAGGAGATTTGACCAATCAGGGCGAGTTCTGGGACGGTGTGAGCCATCTGGAAGTGGCTTTTAGAACTCCTCCCACTTCCCTCTACCAATCAGGATGGGTTTTGCCCTG
>NW_020688738.1:0-5708 GCF_002925995.2 Terrapene triunguis | reverse complement strand
ATACAGCATCCCTCTACCCCAGTACATGGTAGAGCTGAGACCGCAGCTCAGTGGACCCTTAGCAGAGGTGGCGGCTGAAATGCCTAAGGAAAACATGAACAGTTATGAACTTTTTAAAAACAAGGCCAGACTCAGAATGGGGCTAACACCCGAGCATGCCCGTCGGCGGTTCAGAGCCCTAAGGTGGAAACCAGATGTGTCATTTACCCGGCATGCCTACCACATTGACAAAAATTGTGATGCCTGGGTATCAGGAGCAAATGTTAAATCTCTGGAAGATCTGCTTTCCCTAGTAAAAATGGAGCAGTTTTTAGAGGGTGTTCCTGAGGAAATAGAAAGGTACATCCTAGATAGGGAGCCCAAAACTGTAACCGAGGCGGGGGAGATTGGAGCCAAATGGGTGGAGGTGACAGAAAAGAAAAAAGCTAGTAGCAGTTGGAGCGAATATCAGAAGGGGCAAGCCGAAACAAAACCTTACCACCGGGGACAACCCAAGGCCCCACCCACATCCCAAGGGAAACCTCAGACGCCTTCTCACCCCACCACACCAGTCTCCACCAACCAACATCGCCCCGGTGATACCTTAGCAGGGCGATGTTTTAAATGTAATGAACTGGGGCATATAAAGGCTCACTGCCCCAAGAACCCCAACCGATTACAGTTCATTACACCCCAGTCACACCAAAGATCCCCAGACCCAGATGCCTCTCTCATACCCTCGGAGCGAAGGGAAACCTTGAGAGTGGGCGGTAAGAAGGTTATCGCTTGGAGGGATACTGGGGCACAAGTGTCAACTATCCACCAATCCCTAGTGGACCCCAAACTCATCAACCCGGAGGCTACAGTGACAATTCAACCCTTCGTGTCACAGTCTGTAACCTTGCCTACAGCCCAGTTGCATGTCCAGTACAAGGGCTGGGCAGGAATGTGGACTTTTGCAGTGTATGACAATTATCCCATCCCCATGCTGCTGGGGGAAGACTTGGCCAACCATGTGAAGCTAGCCAAGAGGGTGGGAATAGTCACCCGTAGCCAGGCTAAGCAAGCTTTCACCCCCATCCCTGTTCCTGAGCCGTCCACCAGAGCCCCGTCTGTGTTACCGGAGACCCAAACACAGGTGGTGGAACCGGATCCCCTGCCAACGACTGCAACAGCCGTAGTGGATCCAATCCCAGAGACCCAGCCAAAGCCAGTCCCAGAACCGGAACTGGCAACGCAACCAGCACCAGAACCATTGCCAGCACTGAGTCCAGCGCTTGCAACCCCGTCTACAACTCCAATGCCAGAGGGCACCAGCGAGCCTGAACTGGCGGAAGCAGCAGATAACCCTACCCAAGAGGCTCAGCCAGAGCCTGAGATACCACATAGTGCACCAGAGGACAGCGGTTCACAGTCAATGAAAACAGCCCCAGCACCTGCATCGCTTCCAGAGGGACCAAGCCCCAGTCCACAGTCCAAGGAGGAACTGATGTCTCCAGCATCAAGGGAACAGTTCCAGGCCGAGCAGGAAGCAGATGACAGCCTTCAGAAAGCTTGGGCGGCGGCACGGAGCACCCCACCGCCTCTCAGCTCTTCTAACCGATCCCGGTTTGTTGTAGAAAAAGGACTTTTATACAAGGAGACTCTTTCTGGTGGGCACCAGGAAGACTGGCATCCTCAAAGACAGTTGGTAGTTCCCACTAAGTATCGGGTAAAGCTCTTGAGCTTAGCCCATGATCATCCCAGTGGCCATTCTGGGGTGAACAGAACCAAAGACCGGTTGGGGAAGTCCTTCCACTGGGAGGGAATGGGCAAGGACGTTGCTAATTATGTCCGGTCTTGTGAGGTGTGCCAACGAGTGGGAAAGCCCCAAGACCAGGTTAAAGCCCCTCTCCAGCCACTACCCATAATTGAGGTCCCATTTCAGCGAGTAGCTGTGGATATTCTGGGTCCTTTCCCAAGGAAGACACCCAGAGGAAAGCAGTACGTACTGACTTTCATGGATTTTGCTACCCGATGGCCGGAAGCTGTACCCTTAAGCAACACCAAGGCTAAAAGTGTGTGCCAGGCATTAGCAGACATTTTTGCCAGGGTAGGGTGGCCCTCCGACATCCTTACAGATTCGGGAACTAATTTCCTGGCAGGGAACATGAAAAACCTGTGGGAAGCTCATGGGGTGAATCACTTGGTTGCCACCCCTCATCACCATCAAACCAATGGTCTGGTGGAGAGGTTTAATGGAACTTTGGGGGCCATGATACGTAAATTCGTAAATGAACACTCCAATGATTGGGACCTAGTGTTGCAGCAGTTGCTTTTTGCCTACAGGGCTGTTCCACATCCCAGTTTAGGGTTTTCACCATTTGAACTTGTGTATGGCCGCGAGGTTAAAGGGCCATTACAGTTGGTGAAGCAGCAATGGGAGGGGTTTACGCCTTCTCCAGGAACTAACATTCTAGACTTTGTAAGCAACCTACAAAACACCCTCCGACACTCTTTAGCCCTTGCTAAAGAAAACCTAAAGGATGCTCAGGAAGAGCAAAAGGCCTGGTATGATAAACATTCCAGAGAACGGTCCTTCAAAGTAGGAGACCAAGTCATGGTCTTAAAGGCGCTCCAGGCCCATAAAATGGAAGCGTCGTGGGAAGGACCATTCACGGTCCAGGAGCGCCTAGGAGCTGTTAACTATCTCATAGCCTCCCCCACCTCCAACATAAAGCCTAAGGTATACCATGTTAATTCTCTTAAGCCCTTTTATTCCAGAGGATTAAACGTTTGCCAGTTTACAGCCCAGGAAACAGATGACGCGGAGTGGCCTGCAGGTGTCTACTACGAAGGAACAAGGAATGGTGGCGTGAAAGAGGTGAACCTCTCCACGACCCTGGGACGTCTGCAGCGACAGCAGATCAAGGAGCTGTGCACAAGCTTTGCACCGATTTTCTCAGCCACTCCAGGACGGACCGAACGGGCATACCACTCCATTGACACAGGTAATGCTCACCCAATTAGAACCCCACCCTACCGGGAGTCACCTCATGCCCAAGCGGCTATACAAAGGGAGATCCAGGACATGCTACAGATGGGTATAATCCGCCCCTCTAACAGTGCATGGGCATCTCCAGTGGTTCTAGTTCCCAAACCAGATGGGGAAATACGCTTTTGCGTGGACTACCGTAAGCTAAATGCTGTAACTCGTCCTGACAACTATCCAATGCCACGCACAGATGAGCTATTGGAAAAATTGGGACATGCCCAATTCATCTCTACTTTAGACTTAACCAAAGGGTACTGGCAAGTACCACTAGATGAACCCGCTAAGGAAAGGTCCGCCTTCGTCACCCAGGCAGGGGTGTATGAATTCAATGTACTCCCTTTCGGGTTGCGAAATGCACCCGCCACCTTCCAAAGACTTGTAGATGGTCTCTTAGCGGGATTGGGAGAATCTGCAGTTGCCTACCTCGATGATGTGGCCATTTTTTCTGATTCATGGACAGAACACCTGGAGCACCTGGGAAAAGTCTTCGAGCGCATCCGACAGGCAGGACTAACTGTTAAGGCTAAAAAGTGTCAAATAGGCCAAAACAGAGTGACGTACCTGGGGCACCAGGTGGGTCAAGGAACTATAAATCCCCTACAGGCCAAAGTGGATGCTATCCAAAAGTGGCCGGTTCCAAAGTCAAAGAAACAGGTCCAATCCTTCTTAGGCTTGGCCGGATATTATAGGCGATTTGTACCACACTACAGCCAAATCGCCGCCCCGCTGACAGACCTAACCAGAAAGAAACAGCCAAATGCAGTTCAGTGGACTGATGAGTGTCAAAAGGCCTTTAACCAGCTTAAGGCAACACTCATGTCTGACCCTGTGCTAAGGGCCCCAGACTTTGACAAACCGTTCCTAGTAACCACAGATGCTTCCGAGCGAGGCGTGGGAGCAGTTTTAATGCAGGAAGGACCGGATCAAGAATTCCATCCTGTCGTGTTTCTCAGCAAGAAACTGTCTGAGAGGGAAAGCCACTGGTCAATCAGCGAAAAGGAATGCTACGCCATTGTGTACGCGCTGGAAAAGCTACGCCCATATGTTTGGGGACGGCGTTTCCAACTACAAACAGACCATGCTGCGCTCCAGTGGCTTCATACCGCCAAGGGAAATAACAAAAAACTTCTTCGATGGAGTTTAGCTCTCCAAGATTTTGATTTTGAAATACAACACATTTCGGGAGCTTCTAACAAAGTGGCTGATGCACTCTCCCGGGAAAGTTTCCCAGAGTTAACTGGTTAACAATTGTTCTTGGAATGAAACATATTGTTAGTTTTTATATAATCAGTAGTATGTCTAAAGGTACATGTGTCTTATTAACTCTGTTTTCTCCTAGAACTCCAGGAAGAAATCACAGCCAGTGTGGAACCGAACGTCCAACACTATCTGTGATTTGGGGGGCGTGTCATAACTATGAAGGGAAGGGTAACAGCTCTCTGTGTACAGAGACTCCAAATCCTTTTACCTGTAAAGGGTTGAAAGGCTCGGGTAACCTGGCTGACACCTGACCCGAAGGACCAATAAGGGGGCAAGATACTTTCAAATCTTGGGGGGGGAAAGGCTTTTGTGTGTGCTCTTTGTAATAAGGGGTGGTTCGCTCTTGGGACTGAGAGGGACCAGACATCAATCCAGGTTCTCCCCATCTTTCTAAACAAGTCTCTCCTATTTCAAACTAGTAAGTAAAAAGACAGCAAGGCGTCTTAGATTTACTTTGTTTTCTCAACTTGTAAATGTACCTTTTTACCAGAGTGTGTATCTTTGTTTGCTGTACTTTGAACCTAAGACAGAGGGGGGTCCTCTGAGCTCTTTAAGTTTGATTACCCTGTAAAGTATTTCCCATACTGATTTTACAGAGATGATTTTTACCTTTTTCTTTAATTAAAAGCCTTCTTTTTTAAGAACCAGATTGATTTCTCCTTGTTTTAAGATCCAAGGGGGTTTGGATCTGTATTCACCAGGAGTTGGTGAAAGGAGGGTGGGAGGAAGGAGGGGGGATGGTTAATTTCTCCTTGTTTTAAGATCCAAGGGGGTTTGGATCTGTGTTCACCAGGGAATTGGTGAAAGGTTTCTCAAGGCTTCCCAGGGAGGGAATTCTTGTGATGGTGGCAGCGGACCAAAGCTAAGCTGGTAGATAAGCTTAGAAGTTTTCATGCAGGCCCCTACATTTGAACCCTAAAGTTCAAAGTGGGGATCCAGCCTTGACAAGGTCAGACACCCAAAGTACTCTACTGGCTGTCGTTCTAGCGATAGCTTGGGAATGTGGCTAACTCTGTGGATGGACATGGCAGCCATTCTACACTCACAGTGCTACATGGCACGAGGTGAAGGTATCACTTCTTCAACTCAAACCACCACAGGAGGCATTTTAGAAACAAGAGACCTTAATTCACAGCCTTTCTCTGCAATTGAAGATATAGAGTTCATAAGGTGGAAGTATTAAAATAGCAGGAGTGCAGCTGAAGTAAACAACTACGAAACAATAGCGAAGGACTTCTGGAGTCCAGACTTCAAATGGTGAATCAGGCAACAGTGAACATGGAATAATATTTTTTGGCCTGAAGGACTCTTAGCTCACAACTGGTGCCGGGATTTAAAGTGACACCTGATGCCTACACAAGTGACAATTATGTGTCGTCATTACCAGCCAATAAACTGAATGACCAGTTTGTAAAATCAAAGTTACTCTGTCTTT
>NW_020688737.1:0-4428 GCF_002925995.2 Terrapene triunguis | reverse complement strand
AGAAGCGAGTGGCCATAGCCCTCTGGAAGCTTGCAACGCCGGACAGCTACCGGTCAGTCGCGAACCACTTTGGTGTGGGCAAATCTACCGTGGGGGTTGTTGTCATGCAAGTAGCCAAGGCGATCGTGAAGGTACTGCTCCCAAAGGTAGTGACCCTGGGAAACGCGCAGGTCATCATAGATGGCTTTGCCGCGATGGGATTCCCAAACTGCGGTGGGGCTATCGATGGGACTCACATCCCTATCCTGGGACCGGACCACCAGGCCAGCCAGTACATCAATAGAAAGGGCTACTTTTCAATGGTGCTGCAAGCACTGGTGGACCATCGGGGACGGTTTACAAACATCTACGTCGGATGGCCGGGCAAGGTTCATGACGCTCGCGTGTTCAGGAACTCTGGTCTGTTTAGACGGCTGCAGGAAGGTATTTACTTCCCAGACCACAAAATAACTCTTGGGGATGTGGAGATGCCTACAGTCATCCTCGGGGACCCAGCCTACCCGCTAATGCCCTGGCTCATGAAGCCCTATACTGGCGCCCTGGACACAGAAAAAGAACTGTTCAACTACCGTCTCAGCAAGTGCAGAATGGTGGTGGAGTGTGCTTTTGGCCGTCTCAAAGGGAGATGGAGAAGCTTACTCACTCGCTGTGATCTCAGTGAAACCAATATCCCCATCGTTATTGCAGCTTGCTGTGTGCTCCACAACCTGTGTGAGAGCAAGGGGGAGACCTTTATGGCGGGGTGGGAGCTAGAGGCAAATAGCCTGGCTGCTGATTACGTCCAGCCAGACAGCCGGGCCATTAGAAGATCCCAGCGGGACGCCCTGTGCATCCGGGAGGCTTTGAAAGCTAGGTTCCTGAGTGAGCAGGGCAACCAGTGACTTTTCAGTTTGTGGACAGAAAAGCTGAATCTGCCCCCGTTTCTTTACCCAGTTCATTTTGACTATCCTCTCCAGTTACATACCCCCTTCACCCCCTTCCCCTTCCCAAAAAATAAAATCATTTCGATTTTGTTAATGAACACCGTTGTCTGTATTGCTGTTTTCGCGGGAATATTTTAAACCGGGGACGCAGACTGTGGCGGGGGGCGGGTTCAGTGTTCGGATGCAAATGATGCCTCTAAACTCCCGGAATGACAGGCTCCGCACTGGTGGACTGGTTATTTCAATGGAGCCTGCCAGCACTCCTGGGGGGGACTGTGTGTATGTGTCGGCTATGTGACTTTCTGGCAGGGGGGGTAGGGTTACATATCCCCTGCTGCGTGGATCTGTGAGCCAGGATAAGGACCGCTGCATAAGATCTGTAACTGCCCTCCCCCGCCACAAAGTCACAGAGCAACCCCCCCCCCCCCAGAACATGAAAAACACCTCCCAGACTGACCAGGGTAACCAGTGACTGCACTGTGTATGTGTCCTGATGCTGGACCTGACACCGCCTCTGTACCCTGCTAAAGGTCACTGTCCTGTCCAATTACCAAGCCCCTTCCCCCCCTCCAGACAGACTCTCCCTCAAAAGAACCTGACTGAAACAGTAATGGAGAGAAACAAACATTTTATTGCGAACCAGACATGAAACGTGGGGTGTGAAACTTGGACGGGGGCTTGTGTGAGGTGGGTAGGAAAGGGCTTATGAAATTTTGGGGAATGTCAGCCTTCTAGTGCTAGAGCAGTCTGCAGGGGTTGACTGAAAGTTTTAACGGCCCTTGCCGCCCCTCCTTCTTTGGAGTTTGGGTGAGGGGGGTGTGGGACTTGGTGGCGGGTGAGGGCGGTTACAGATAGACTGCAGCGGGGCTCTGTCCTCCTGCCTCCGGTCTTGCAGAACATCCACAAGGCGCCGGAGCGTGTCCGTTTGCTCCCTCATTAGTCCAAGCAGCTTTTCAGTAGCCTGTTGGTCCTCCTGACGCCACCTCTCCTCCCGTTCCATGACTGCTCGGTGCATTTGTGACAAGTTCTCCCTCCACTGTGTCTGCTGGGCTGCCTGGGCTCGGGAGCAGTCCATTAGTTCTGAGAACATGTCTTCACGCGTCTTCTTCTTCCTCCGCCTAATCTGCGCTAGCCTCTGGGAGTGTGCTGACAGGCTGGGTTGGGAGACAGTCGCAGATGTGTCTGTGTGAATTGTAAAAAGGGAGTGAATTCCTGAGACAGATAAATGAAATTGTATACAAAGAACCTAGTCTTTCTCTGTGAACAAGACCATGCACTGAACCTCTCACATGCGCACTCAGGACAAGGTCGAATTTTCGGCCGTCGCTTTCAGTGCCTGTGGACTTGCGGAGGTCTTGGAGTGTTCAGAGAACTGTGGCTGGAGACCTGAACTTCTGGAGCGGGCAATAATGGTAAGCCGCAGACTTGTGGCTGCTTAAAACTCCAGCAGTAGCACTGGCCTCCTTTCACATTGAAAGCAATGCCAGTCTCTGCTGCCAGCAATCAGGACAGCATGAACTCTGCCCCTGTCCCACCCCTCGCGGCTGTCCCAGGGAAAGATCCCTGTATGCTGCCCCTCTCCCTCCACCGCGTGGCTGTCAAGCAGTCCCAATACTAACATTCCCCTCCCTAATTCAAAGCAGGGCGTCATGAGCGACATCACCCTCCTGAGGATCCCGGACACCCAGAGAGAACGCATGCTGCGGGAAAGCATGCAGAAACCGGGGCCGTATGCCGCCATGCTATGTCGTGCGATGATCCCGGAGTACTTGATTGTGGCGTGGAGGGGACATGTCTGCTACCACGGAGGGCCCACTAAGATCGCCCTACCCCGGAACCTGATCAACAGGCTTGAGCTCTACCTCCACGAGACCTACGAGGAGTTCTCCTACGAGGATTTCTCGTCGATCCCCGGCCACATTGACCGGATTTTCGCGTAGGTGCACTGGGACTTTGGAGTGGAGCGTCTTGGGCCTGGGAATCATGTAGTAACGGACATTGTGAAAATTTTTTAAAACACTTGGGACTAAATTGAGAAGAGCCTAAGACAGAGAAATCATGAAAACCCATTTGTTACCTTTGTAAATATTCCTGTTTTGTACCTGATTATTTTTTTACTAGTTTACAGAACTTTTATAAATGTACATTGTTAATAGTATAAATATTACCGTTCTGTTTTAAATAAATGTTTACATGTTTACAGCACTTACTGCTTGATCCTTCCCCTGATTCTGTGTCCGGGGTAAGGGATGGGGACGGTTGGTACGGGATCTCGGTAAGGGTGATGAAGAGCTCCTGGCTGTCGGGGAAATCAGCGGTGCCAGCGCTGTCGACTGCCTCGTCCTCCTCATCTCCTTCTTCATCTTCCCCGTCCGCTGTCATGTCCGACGAGGAACCGGCCGCGGACATGATCCCATCCTCGGAGTCCACGGTCAGGGGTGGGGTAGTGGTGGCGGCCGCTCCCAGGATGGAATGCAGTGCCTCGTAGAAACGGGATGTGTGGGGCTGGGATCCGGAGCGTCCGTTAGCCTCTTTGGTTTTTTGGTAGCCTTGTCTCAGCTCCTTGATTTTCACGCGGCACTGCGTTGCATCCCGGCTGTAGCCTCTCTCTGCCATGGCTTTGGAGATCTTCTCGTAGATCTTAGCATTCCTTCTTTTGGAGCGCAGCTCTGAAAGCACGGACTCATCGCCCCACACTGCGATGAGATCCAAGACTTCCCGATCAGTCCATGCTGGGGCCCTCTTTCTATTAGATTGCACGGCCATCTCTGCTGGAGAGCTCTGCATAGTTGCCACTGCTGCTGAGCTCCCCTCGATGTCCAAAGAGGAACTGAGATTCAAACTGCCCAGACAGGAAAATGAAAATGAATTCAAATTTTCCCGGGGGTGTGGCTGGTCAGAGCATCCGAGCTCTGACTGCTGTCCAGAGCGTCAACAGAGTGGTGCACTGTGGGATAGCTCCCGGAGCTATTACCGTCGATTTCCATCCACACCTAGCCTAATTCGATATGGCCATGTCGAATTTAGCGCTACTCCTCTCGTTGGGGAGGATTACAGAAATCGATTTAAAGAGAGCTTTATGTCGAACTAAATGGCTTCCTGGTGTGGACGGGTGCAGGGTTAATTCGATATAACGGCGCTAAAGTCGACATAAAAGCCTAGTGTAGACCAGGCCTTAGTCTGCAGTAAATGTCACAGCAGGAATGAATGGAAGTATGGAGTGGGATTCAACTCAGAGTTTATCATGCATTCAGCATTTGGCACTGGCTCAGATTCAGCTGTAGTGTAACTCAATTGACATGGGTGGATTTACACTAGAAAGAATTTGACCCATTGACCATAAACGTTGTAGTAACATAATTTTGGTGTTTAATTTTTTGGTTAATGGTGTTGGAAGTTCAAAACAAACACTCACCCACCCTATCCCCTTTTGTTTATTTTATACTGGGCTGCGAGCTTTTTGATGGCATGTGTTATATGTAGCTCTGTAACCATTCTGATTGCA
>NW_020688736.1:0-6893 GCF_002925995.2 Terrapene triunguis | reverse complement strand
GCAGCATGGCTCAGCTACCTCCCTCCCTCCCCCTCCCTTTCCTGTTGCTAGCTGCCAAGGGATTGCTGGGAAATGTAGTTCTTTCCCTGCTCCAGGGCTGGCTCTATAGGCAGGGAGCTAGGCAAGGAACTACAGCTCCCAGGGTCCCATGGGTTCTCCACTTCTGCAGCGTTGCGAGAGGGGAGGAAGTGAGTTTAAAAAAAAAAGGATGGCCAGAATGCCGCCCCCTGCAAATGTGCTGCCCCAAGCACCTGCTTGATTTGCTGGTGCCTAGAGCCGGCCCTGGTTGCAAGGTATTTATGTGCCAGATATGCCAAACATTCGTATGCCCCTTCATGCTTCGGCCACCATTCCAGAGGACATGCTTCCATGCTGATGATGCTTGTTAAAAAAAATGTGTTAATTAAATTTGTGACTGAACTCCTTGGGGGAGAATTGTATGTCCCCTGCTCTGTTTTACCTGCATCTGCCATATATTTCATGTTATAGCACTCTCGGATCATGACCTAGCACATGTTCATTTTAAGAACACTTTCACTGCAAATTTGACAAAACGCAAAGAAGGTACCAATATGAGATTTCTAAAGATAGCTACAGCACTCAATCCAAGGTTAAGAATCTGAAGTGCCTTCCAAAATCTGAGAGGGATGAGATGTGGAGCATGCTTTCAGAAGTCTTAAAAGAACAACACTCCAATGCGGAAACTACAGAACCCGAACCACCAAAAAAGAAAATCAACCTTTTGCTGGTGGCATCTGACTCAAATAATGAAAATGAACATGCATCGGTCCGCACTGCTTTGGATTGTTATCAGGCAGAACCCGTCATCAGCATGGATGCATGTCTCCTCCAATGGTGGTTGAAGTACGAAGAGACATATGAATCTTTAGCACATCTGGCATGTAAATATCTTGCAACGCTGGCTACAACAGTGCCACGTGAATGCCCATTCTCACTTTCAGGTGACAATGTAAACAAGAAGCAGGCAGCATTATCTCCTGCAAATGTAAAAAATCTTGTTTGTCTGAGCGATTGGTTGAACAAGAAGTAGGACTGAGTGGACTTCCAGGCTCTAAAATTTTACATTGTTTTATTTTTGAATGCAGGGTATTTTGTACATATTTCTACATTTGTAAGTTCAACTTCCATGATAAAGAGATTGCACTACAGTACTTGTATTAGGTGAATTGAAAAATACTATTTCTTTTGTTTTTTTACATTGCAAATACTTGTAATCAAAAATAAATATAAAGTGAGCATTCTACATTTTGTATTCTGTGTTGTAATTGAAATCAATATATTTGAAAATGTAGAAAACATCCAAAAATATTTAAATTAACGGTATTTTATTATTGTTTAACAGTGATTAATTGCGATTAATTTTTTTAATTGCTTGACAGCCCTAATATGTACATATATTTCTGCCTCAACAAATAATGCAATTGCAACAAAAATATTCTCTTTTATTAATCACAGGAATTAATTCAAAGGAAAAATGTAATGGGAAATCTCAACATTAATGTAAAGGGAATATTAACAAAGTGTCAGTTTCTTTTTTGGATTTTATAAACTTGTTTTTGCCTTTATTACATATTAAAATATAGTTATAAGAATTTTATAACAAAAATGTCAAAAATATAACAATATATAGTATGTCTGGTTATGTCCAAAACATTAAAACTAACCAAACAATTTCAACTGGTTTTTACCTTTTGTCTCCCAAGCACAACCAAGTGTCATAAAAGTTTAATACACTCAAAGTATTTGCATAGACCTGCATTTAAACTTCATTTTTCGTTTAATTTTTAAGCTATTATCTTTTATGTTGTGTTAAAAAGAAGGAGTGGTTGTTAAAGTTTGTGCTTCCAAACAGTTAACAAAAGTGGGATTGGTATCACAATCAAATTAACTCTAAAAAGCTTGGGTAAAAATTCTGTTACTAACTCTTTTGCTAAAACAGAGTGCTTAGCAGGGAAAAGCAGTACATGTTCTCACAGAAGATTGTGAGCAACTATTTTGACAGTGAAGCACTATATTTATTATAAAAAAAAAGTAATGTACGTGTTAAGTGAAAAGGAATGTCTATGCAACAACTGCAAAAGTATCTAAAAGTCTATTTGTGCTAAAGAATTGGGAAAATTGGAACAAAAGCATAGCTCATGTTATAGAAGACTTGGTCCATATTACAGTGTAAAAAAAGTTCATCTGTGTATTAAATTTGAGTTACTGAAAACAAGAAAAATGTAAAACAAACCATTTTATTATTGTAACTAGCTTAAGTTGTTTAGGGGTCCATCCCATAGACCGAAGACACCAGGAGATATCAGTGCACTGTGAAGAAACCCGTAGGCATCAGGAAAAGAAAAATGAAGTACTTTATAAATAACAGACTGGTCAACCGACCTCACCCTACCATATATGGACAATTAAGTATGCAATCAACTAGAAACCACCAGCTGGGCCAGATCTAACTGATATTTAAAGTGTATATTATTAAACAAAGTGAGTTCATTTGCCTGTGGTTTTAAATCTTTATCACTGAAATATGACTGAATTTGGTTACTGTGTAAAAGTAAATGTATCATTACTGTATACGTCTTTCAGAGTAGCAGCCGTGTAAGTTGGTATCCGCAAAAAGAACAGGAGTACTTATGGCACCTTAGAGACTAACAAATTTATTTGAGCATAAGCTTTCGTGGGCTACAGCTGTTGTATCCACCATGCAAGGTATTAACAAACTTTAACAGAACTTTATTTACAGCGGAAGTCTCTTTTCCAAGCTGTAGCTGCACATCCTGTAACTCTCCCAGCCTCCTCAACTCCTCCCCCATCCTTCCTGTTTCCTGTCCTTTCAGACTCCCAACAGCCAGTGCTCCCAGTTCTAATAATACAAGCAGCATCTAAACACCACATTCCCTCCTCTCTTAAGAAACTTTCCAAATTAAAATAAACATTGTTGTTCTAACCCCAGGAACAAATATGAAACAAGACACTATACTGTTGGCAGGAATATTACACTGAAAACACTGTAGATACTACATAACATAGTCTCTAGTCCAGGCAGGTGGTCGTCTGAGTCTGACAGGCCGTCTCTCAAGCCCCGGTTCCAGTTCAATGTCTTGTTGTATTGGTTCTACAATGAAGTCATCCAATGCAGACTGGGTGTTGGCATAATCTCCTCTTGGTGCATAGGCAGGTGCAAGATAAGAAGCATTCCATACCCGCCCATCAGAAAGTCGATAGGTGTAAGGTCCCTTCTTCTCGATGATTTTAAGAGGAGCTGTGAATTTATGGTCCTCTTTGCGTAAGATTCCAGGTTTTCATAGTCTAACAAAGGAACCACACTCAAACTTTGGTTCCTTAGCACCCCGCCATTTGTCTGTGAAAGCCTTAGACTTTGCTTGGTTCTGTTCAACTGTCTTTCTCTCAGCATTACTTAGTGTCCTTGAAGCAAATGCAACAGTTCTCTCTGTGTTGTCCTCATGAAGTTGTGTGAGGACAGCCCCAAGTCCATAATCAGAAGCATCAGTAGTTACAATTGTGGGCAATGCGGGACTGAATAATGCAAGTACTGGACTATGTACAATCAAGTCTTTCACCCTTTCGAAACTAACTTGTGCATCCGTTGTCCACACTAAGGTTGAACTTCTCCGTAGTAATTCTCGTAACGGTTCAATGACAGAAGCATAATTGGGAATGAATTTTGCATACTAGGAGGTAAGACCCAAGAAGGAATATAAGGTTTACAAATCTGTTGGAGGAGGAGCATTTGAAATTGCCAGGATATGATCTGGATCAGGTTTTAGTCCAGCCTGTGAAATTGTATGCCCCAGAAAGGAGAGTTCAGTTTGTCTAAATTTGCATTTGGCCCTATTTGAGCTTGAGGCCTGCTTTGCTGATGCAGTTTAGTACAGACTGCAGGTTATTGTCATGCTCCTCAGTAGTATTTCCAAACACAATAATATCATCCAAATAGCACTGAACTCCATGTTGATTCTTCAGAATCAATGACATCATTTTTTGGAAGGTACTTGGGGCTGATGCGAGACCATATGGAACACGTTTAAAACGAAATAGTCCCTCATGTGTAATAAATGCTGTGAGGTCTCTGCTATCTTCATGCAACATAACCTGGTGGTATGCGCTCTGCAAATCAAGAGTAGAAAACATCTTTGCTCCACTGAATTCTGCAAATACTTCTTCTATGTGAGGAAGAGGATGGCTGTCAATCAAAATAGCTTTATTTGGCTCCCTTAAGTCCACACAAAGGCGAATGTCTCCACCCTTCTTCTGTGTCACTACTATAGGTGAAACCCATTCCGAGGAGTTAATCTCTTCAATAATGTCCTTTTGAACAAGTTTCTAAGTTCCTCTGAAACAGCTTCCCTGATTGAAAATGGTAAGCGCCGTAATTTCTGTCGTATAGGCATCACATTATTCCGCATTTTAACTTTATGCAGAAACCCGTAAGCACAGCCGAGTTTCTCCTCAACCTGGAGTTGGGTCCCAGCTGAAACTAGTGTGTGTACCGCAAGAGTGCTTTGCTGAGGAAGATCAATTCGTCCATTAACTACCCTGAGATTTAAAGCAGCTAATAAATCTCTGCCAAGGATAGCAGTGCCTTTGTGGACAATGTAGAACTCCGCAGTTACACAGCGATCTCCAAAAGTAACTATTGCTGGCAGGCAGCCATGTACTGGAATATGGTTTTTCAAATAGCATACCAAGTGAAGTTTGGGTTCAGTAAGAGGCACATCTTTAAAGTAATGCAAATAGATCGAATCAGGTAGTATAGATACTGCTGAGCTAGTGTCCAACATTAGCTGAACAGAGTGTGATTTGCCTGAGGGTATGGCAGAAACATTTACAGTGCACTTTATCTGTTCTGGAACATGTGCAGTAGTGATTTTGTCTACACTCAGCACAGTAACATCTAGTATTATAACTGCATGCACCTGTTGATTAAACTGGCTACTGCGACATACTTTAGCAAAATGCCCAATCTTTTTGCAATGATTGCACTGAGCTACTTTTGCTGGACATCCTGTGTAGTCTGCAAGATGTTGTGGGGATCCACAGCGAAAGCATGCTTTTACTGTATTTTGCATTCGCTGATTCAGTGGCTTTTCATTCGTTTTCCTTTTGCAATTGTTTGTCTGCAGTGATAGTGAACTTTTCTGCAAAGGAGTCACAGTCTGGACTGGGCCTCCTGTATCTTTGCTCATTATTTTGGCTTCAGCTGTAGCTGACTCAATCTGAGTAGCAATGGTTATTGCTTTTTCTAGTGTAAGTTGTGGTTCTAGAAGTAAGCGTTCTCTTACACGAAGCATGGTTGTTTTCTCAATGAGCTGGTCTCTAATCATCTCATCTGCCATATTCCCAAAGTCACACGTTGCAATCAGACTCCTCAGGGAGGCAATATACTGCATTATAGTCTCCCCTGGTTTCTGCTCATGCTGGCGAAATCTGTAGCGATTAGCTACTACATTCACTTTTGGCACAAAAAAGTTCTTTAATGCAGTGAGTGCAGTCTCATATTTATCATCTGCAAGGGGAAAAGTGTAAAATATACACTGCCCTTCTGCTCCAAGGCAGTGGATTAGCAGAGCACGCTTTCTTACTTCAGAAATCTCTGTAGCACCGATTGCAAGCAGATAAGTCTCAAACATACGGATCCAGGCAGTAAAAGCAATTGGAGGCTCACCTGGGCTTTGCAGAAAGGGTGCAGGTGGGTTCAGAGGCAGAAGATCCCATCCTCGTCGCCAAAATGTTGTATCCACCACGCAAGGTATTAACAACTTCAACAGAACTTTATTTACAGTGGAAGTCTCTTCTCCAAGCTGTAGCTGCACACCCTGTAACTCTCCCAGCCTCCTCAACTCCTCCTCCCTCCTTCCAGTTTCCTGTCCTTTCAGACTCCCAATAGCCAGTGCTGCCAGTTCTAATAATACAAGCAGCATCTAAACACCACAACAGCCTACTTCATCGGATGCATATAGTGGAAAATACAGTAGGATACACAGAGAACATGAAACAATGGGTGTTAGAGTGATCAGTTAAGGTGAGCTTTTATCAGCAGGAGAGAAAAAGAACTGTTTGTAGTGGTAATGAAAATGGCCCATTTCCAGCAATTGACAAGGAGATACAAAGAACTGTGGGGGGGGGGAATAAACATGGGGAAATAGTTTTACTTTGTGTAATGGCCCATCCACTCCCAGTCTTTATTCAAGCTAGGTCATGACAGAATTGTATCTTTTTCGTGGGGGTGGAGGGGCAGAAGGAGAGGCCCCGAGATAGGACAGAGTCCACCCAGAATCCTTGTTTTTGTAGTGTTGATAGGAAGGTTTCTGTGGGTTAGTATGTTGTTCAGAGGTGTTTTGGAAATATTCCTTGAGTCGGAGACATCCTAATTTAATGGTGTCCAATTTGCAAATTAATTCCAATTCAGCAGTCTCTCGTTGGAGTCTGTTTTTGAAGTTTTTTTGTTGTAATATTGCGACTTTTAGGTCTGTAATCGAGTGGCCAGGGAGATTGAATTGTTCTCCAACTGGTTTTTGAATGTTATAATTCTTGACGTCTGATTTGTGTCCATTTATTCTTTTGCGTAGAGACTGTCCGGTTTGGCCAATGTACATGGCAGAGGGGCATTGCTGGCACATGATGGCATATATCACATTGGTAGATGTGCAGGTGAACGAGCCTCTGATAGTGTGGCTGATGTGATTAGGTCCTATGATGGTGTCATAACTATAAAGGGAAGGGTAACAGCTCTCTGTGTACAGAGACTCCAAATCCTTTTACCTGTAAAGGGTTAAGAGGCTCGGGTAACCTGGCTGACACCTGACCCGAAGGACCAATAAGGGGGCAAGATACTTTCAAATCTTGGGGGGGGG
>NW_020688735.1:0-7055 GCF_002925995.2 Terrapene triunguis | reverse complement strand
AGCCAGGCTATTTGCCTCAACCTCCCACCCCGCCATAAAGGTCTCCCCCTTGCTCTCACAGAGATTGTGGAGCACACAGCAAGCTGCAATAACGATGGGGATATTGGTTTCGCTGAGATCACAGCGAGTCAGTAAGCTTCTCCATCTCCCCTTGAGACGGCCAAAAGCACACTCCACCACCATTCTGCACTTGCTCAGCCGGTAGTTGAAGAGTTCTTTTTCAGTGTCCAGGGTGCCAGTATGGGGCTTCATGAGCCAGGGCATTAGCGGGTAGGCTGGGTCCCCGAGGATCACTGTAGGCATCTCCACATCCCCAACAGTTATCTTGTGGTCCGGGAAGTAAATGCCTTCCTGCAGCCGTCTAAACAGACCAGAGTTCCTGAAAACCCGAGCGTCATGAACCTTGCCTGGCCATCCGACGTTGATGTTGGTAAAACGTCACCTGTGGTCCACCAGTGCTTGCAGCACCATTGAAAAGTATCCCTTTCTGTTAATATACTGGCTGGCCTGGTGGCCCGGTCCCAGGATAGGGATGTGAGTCCCATCTATAGCCCCACCGCAGTTTGGGAATCCCATCGCGGCGAAGCCATCTATGATGACCTGCGCGTTTCCCAGGGTCACTACCTTTGACAGCAGTACCTTGACGATTGCCTTGGCTACTTGCAGGACAACAACCCCCACGGTAGATTTGCCCACGCCAAAGTGGTTCGCGACTGACCGGTAGCTGTCCGGCGTTGCAAGCTTCCAGAGGGCTATGGCCACTCGCTTCTGGACAGTCAGGGCAGCTCACATGCGGGTGTCCTTGCGCTTCAGGGCAGGGGACAGCAACTCACAAAGTTCGAGGAAAGTCCCCTTCCGCATGCGAAAGTTTCGCAGCCACTGGGATTCATCCCAGACCTGAAGCACTATGCGGTCCCACCAGTCCGTGCTTGTTTCCCGGGCCCAGAATCGCCGTTCAACAACATCCACATGCCCCATTGCAACCGTGATGTCCTCGGCGCTGGGTGTCGTGGTTTCAGACAGGCGTGTGCTACTCTCGGAGTTCAGGTCCTCACCCCGCTGCCGTAGCCTCCTCGCCTGATTTCTCTCTATCTGCCTCTGGGAAAGGTGGATGATGAGCTGCGAGGCGTTGACAACGGCCACAACTGCAGCGATGGTCGCAGCGGACTCCATGCTCGCAGTGCTGTGGCGTCCGCGCTGTCACTGACCAGAAAAGTGCGCGAACTGATTTCCCGCCGGCGCTTTCAAGGAGGGAGGGAGGGCGGGAGTGACGATTGGATGACGACAGTTACCCAAAAGCACCCTCGACACATTTTTTCACCCAGAAGGCATTGGGGGCTCGACCCAGAATTCCAATGGGCAGCGGGGACTGCGGGAACTGTGGGATAGCTGCCCACAGTGCACTGCTTCCAATGTCGACGCTTTCCCCGTTAGTGTGGACTCACAAAGTCGAATTACTGTCCTTAGTGTAGACACACACGTTCGACTTTCTAATATCGATTGCACATATTCGATTTAACTAAAATCGAACTACTCTCGTAGTGTAGACATACCCTAAGAACAGAAATAGAAGGAACAAAGCTACAAATGTTGCAGGATCTCATCACCATGCCACTCTTCAGTGCCCCAGAGAACTTCAATTTTCACAAACTTCACCATGGACACACTGGAAACAAGATTTCACAAGCTTTCACATTGCTGCCAAGCTGCACAAAGAAAGTGAGAGATGCAGGTATCTTCTTTAATGTAGGCTACGGGAAGCCAGCAGAGCATATCTTTAAATCCTTTGACTTTACTGAAGACAGTCGCAAAGGTGACTATGAAAGGGGTCTGGCTATGTTTCATGCATACTTTATATCTCAGAGAAATGTGGCTTATGGAAGAGCTTGTTTTCACCAGACAACTCAAGAACTAGGAGAAAGTTTTGAATGTTTTATAAGAGCTCCGCATATATAGGCTTAAAACTGTGATTTTGGGAATGCAAAGCTTGAAAATATCACAGACAAGCTGGTTATTGGGTTAACAGATAAAATCCTTTCACAGCAGCTACAAATGAAGAGAGATTTAACTCTAGCCACATCTATTCAAATAGCAAACCTGTCTGAATTAGTCAAACAACAGAACAAAAGGCAGGACAACTTGAAAAACATTAAACTAGCTTAGGGAATGTCTACACTAGCACTTGCTGCAGTTTAACTTATGCTGCTCAGGAGTATGAAATGTCACCCCCGAGTGATGTAAGTTACGCTGACCTAAGCACCGGTGTGGACAGCACTTTGTGGGCAGAAGAAGCTCTCCCACCGACATAGTTACTGCCGCTCACAGGGCTGGAGTAGTTAAGCCAACTGCAGAGCTCTCCCATCAACTCAGAGTGGTTACATTAGAGAGCTTACAGCAGCACCACTGCAGCTCCGCCGCTGTAAACTCTTTAGTGTAGCTGTAGGCTTAGAAGATTTAAACAGATGCTAGAGTGTTAAAGCTTATTATCATAATACCCCTGAAGCCAGGAGAGAGAACATCCAGGCTAAGAGGGACAAATCCCAGCCTACATGCACAATGGCTTAATCCCTGAGGGAGAGTGGACCCCCGATAAGGGCTGTGGCACTGAAGGGGATTCCTCCCAGGGACCTTACAGAGCCGAGAGAGAGCACAAGTCCTGTGAATCCATGACATCCTACCTCTGTGGGACCTCAGAGCTGCTCGTGAGACCCCAGGACTGAACCTGAACACTGGAGACTATGGCAAAGGAGCTTCCAAATTGCCTTGTCCCCTCACCATAGTACCTTCTCCCCAGCTTCTCCTCTTATTCACATTGGATCCGTCTGCGAGCTGGAGTGCTCCCGCCTGGCTACTAGATAGATTCCCAATGAGTAACATTCCCCTAACTGGGGTAGTAGCTTTATCCACATCTAAGCTGTTAAAAAGGGCACACACACAAAACGACAACTCAAATATAACAAATTTATCTCTCTCAGGAACAGCCTGAAACTGGGAGAAAACTTGTTAGCAGGCTACAGAATACGCTAAGCAGCTGAAAGATTTTAAAATATACTAAACAAATCGTCACACTAAGGACTACACCTGGATGGGAAGCGTACTGAACTATTTACTCTGTATGTACACATACAAACCAACACACTTTCAGCAGTAACAGTCTCTTCTCTGGCTGCTGAAATTTGTCTTTTCGGTTTGCTAGCACCAGAAGAGGGTGTGATGAGGGCTATGTCCCATCCCCCCGGTTATGGCTTCCCTCGAAGTTCCACACAAATTATTACAGAAGTGTCCAGACTTCCCCCCTTTTTTCTCTTTTTGCGCTAGCCCCACATCTTCTCCCCCAAGAGAGACTGCGGTGGGTCACTAGATGTTGTGCCCCAATAGCTTTTGTGAGTGACGAAGACCCACCTCCCACACCGGTGAATGCCCCAGCCGAGTACTCACCGGGGCAGCAGGCTGCACAGCCCCTGTAGCCAAATGTCAACTGAAAAGGAGAGAAACTGAGAAAAGAAAAACCCGTCCTCCTCTGAGCCATGGACTCCCCAGCCTGCTGTGAAGTGGGGCCGCCTTTGTCCAGGCCACGCACAGCTAATGCAGGGGCCTTGCCTCAGGACCAGATCAGACAAGCCTGTGCAGAGCTGGCTGCAGTCATCTGCCTGGCTCAGGGGCTTCCGGAAACGCCCCGGGCCGGGCTAGTCATGGCTCCCTGCATGGCAGGTGTCAGGGTGGGCAGAGGGAGGGGGGGCTGTTTCTGGGCCCTCATAGCTGCCCACTCATTCCCCCTCGCTGGGTCTCTGCCTGTCTCCTGCTCCCTCACAGCGAGGTCCTGAACCCCCAGGTCCCTTCTGCAGCCCCTGTCTCTTCTGCTGGGTTCGCTTCCCTTCGTGGGGTTCTGCCAGGCTGAGCCTGTCACCATGTCACGGCAGGGTCCCACCCCCTTCACAAACCCTCGTCCCACCCTTCACCCTCCTCACTGAACCTCGCCCCACTCACCACTCCTCACCCCGCCTCCTGACTGATCCTGCCCCTGCCGCCCCACTGCCTCTCACCCCACTCGCCAGCACTTACCCCACTCACAGGCCCCACTCCTATCACTAACCCTCACCCTGCCCTCCTCACTGACCCTGGCCTGGCACCCCGATGGACTCTCGCCCTGCCCCCCTCACCAACCCTCACCATGCTCACTAGCCCCACTCCCTGCCCCGCCCCCAGCCCTTCATCAACCCTCACCCCGCCCCCTTGCTGGCCTCACTCTCTCAATGTCCCTGATCCCGCCCCTCACTGACCTGTGACCCACCCCCCTCAGCAATCCTGGCCCAGTCCCCGCACAGTTCCTGGTCACATTCACTGGCCCTGCTCCCATCACTGACCCCAGCCACACCTCACTAGCTGACCCTTGCTCCAGTCCCCTCAGTGACCCTGTCCCTGTCCTCTCGCACTGACATGCACCCTGCCTGTCTCACTGACTATCACCCTGCCCTCCAACCAAACCTGGCTCCACCCCCTCACCAACCCTGGCCCAGTCCCCCACAGCCCTGCCCTGCCCCCCTCACCAACTCTCACCCTGGGCCCTGCCCCAGCCTCTCATCAACCCTGATCCCTGCCCCTTGCTGGCCCCACCCTCTCAGTGTCCCTGACCCTGCCCCTCACCATCCCTGGCCCCATCCCCTTCCTGACACTCGTCTCACTTGCTGGCCCCAGCCCTGCCCCCTTGCTTACTCCAGCCCCGCCCCACTCATCAGCTCCCACATATGTGGCTGGGTCTTTACTCAGCCCCTCCCACCCTCTCTCATGGCTTTTCTCCCCCTGGCTCCATCCCAGCTCCTCCCCGGGGGCTGCTCTCGCTTTCTCCTTCCTCAGCATGCATGGAGGCTGGGACCTGAGCTGGGCTACCTGATTGGCCTGGCTGCCTGGTCAATCAGACTGACTTGGGGCACTGGCTACTATCCATTGGCCCTAGTCTGGAGTTCTCTCAGTCCCAGGGTCCCAACTGCTCCTTGACCCCTCCCCTCTCCTGGCATGGGGAGAGGGCAGCCAAACAACCCACCCAGTGCCAGTGAGGGCAGCTGGCCCCTACACGACAGACACGTTTACAAGAGCCATCACTCCATTTGAGACCTGCTGGGTATGGAACTGTGTTCAACAGAAACCATCCACAGAGCAAACCCAACAGACGGTGGATACTGAACAAGAAGACAACTCAAGGAGTCCAGAACAACCCCAGTCATTTGTTGCAACTAGCGGCCAGCCAGATGGCCAAGCTGCTACACGTTGGCATTTTGCAGTTAGGAGCCCAGTGTGGTTCAGAGACACTGGACAGACTGATCCGTCCTGAACTTCACAGCCAGCATGACAGTGTTAATAAATGGCAGGAACATGGAATTTAATGGGGGAGATGGACTGGGATGTTAACCTGTAGCGCTCTGCTCAGCCAATGAGTGGTGCTGTGTGTAACATCCCTTATGGAGCCGAACCTGAGCCGTACCTGGCAGAGCATTAAAGGATCTAAGGATGAACACAGCTGGGGTGGATGAGCAAATTCTGTAGCCAGACCACACCTGGGACAGGAGCATGACACACCCTGCTCCCCCAAGGTCTGGCCAGGCCTAGTGCGCTCCTCAGTTGGGGGGGGAGAGGGAGGAATAGTTATGGTGCGTGACCTCCCCCTGCTTCCCCTGTGTGCGTGTGTATGGGGGGCAGTTACAGTGTGTGAACTCCCCCTGCCCGCCCAGTGTACGGGGGGGTTCTTACATAGTTACCCTAGTCCTCTTTCACAGGGCGTTAACTCAAATTAGGAACCTTCAGTTTGCACCAGCAGTGTCCACACAGGACAGTCTGAGTGCAGCTCTTTGGTGAACTCTGCAATTCACACCCCTGCAGCTGGCTCTGTGCGCACTGTAGACATGGCCCCTGACTGGGGAGTGTGCATCCTTCCAAAAATGGGAGAAATTGGCTTTGAAAATAGGAGCACTGGAATTTGAGGAAGAAGCCAGGATCGTGGGTGAGCTGATAATCAGTTTGGATTTCACTGAGGCTAATAAGTACACAATGAATCAATGTAATACGTTCATTCTAGTGAACGAATTCTTCACCAGACTCGGGGTCCCAGCAATGCTGCTCTCAGATCAAGGGAGAAACTTTGAATGCAAAGTGTTTCTGCAGTTTTGTGAGATTCCAGGGGCTCCACAAACCTGCCCCAGCCCCGCACACCCAGCACAGTCTGATAGGATGATAGAAAGTTTCAGTCTGACTTGGGGGTTTTACAGATTCATAGATTCCTAAGCCAAAGGGGACCACTGTGATCATCTACTCTGAGTCCTGTATAGCACAGGCCAGAGACCTGCCCTGAAATCATTCCTAGAATGTTTAGAAAAACATCCAATCTTGAGTTAAAAGTTGTCAAAAATGATGAAGAATCCACCACGACCCTTGGTAAATGCCTCATTCCAGCCTGAATTTGTCTGGCTTCAACTCCAGCCATTGCATCCTGTTCCCCCTTTCTCTGCTAGATTGAAGAGTCCATTATGAAATACTTGTTCCCCATGTAGATACTTACAGACTGTGATCAAGTCACCCCTTAACCTTCTCTTTGTTAAGCTAAACAGATTAAGTAGGTTTTCTAGTCCTTTACTCATTCTCATGGCTCTTCTCTGAGCCCTCTCCAACTCATCAACATCTTTCTTGAACTGGGGACACCAGAACTGGACACAGGATTCCAGCATTGATCACACCAGTGCCAAATGCGGAGGCAAAATAAACTATCTGCTCCTACTAGAGATTCCCCTGTTTGTGTATCACAGGATCACAGCAGCTGTTTTGGCCACAGTGTCTCACTGGGAGCTTGTGTTCAGCTGATTATCCACCATGACCTCCATACCTTTTTCAGAGGCACTGCGTCCCAGGAGAGAGTTCACCATGTAAGTATGGCCCTTGTTCTTGGTCCCTAGATTTATACATTTGCATGTCGCTGTATTAAAATGCATATTGTTTGCTTGCTCCCAGTTTACAAAGCGCCCAGATCTCTCAACCTGTCCTCTTCATTATTTACACTCCCCCAACTG
>NW_020688734.1:0-3487 GCF_002925995.2 Terrapene triunguis | reverse complement strand
CGCATGGCTGGGAGGGAGGAGGGGGAGTTAGGGCGGGGACTTGGGGGGGGGAGGGGCGGAGTTGGGGCAGGGCCGGGGGTGGGGAAGGGGCGGGGCCAGGGCCCGTGGAGTGTCCTCTTTTTTTATTTTGTAAATATGGTAACCCTAATTAACCAGCACCCTTCTATTCCCCCAACATGCCAGATAACAGAGCTTTTATTGTAACTATTCCTTTGTAGCTTCTATGAACATGGGATTTTGAATTCCATGAAGCTGAATGTGGGGAAGATCTTTTGGACAAACCTTAAAAATCCAAAGGTCTTGTCTCCTCTTCATGACCGTTAGAGAGCCATTGATACAGGTTTGCTTAAGGCTCTGCCAAAATTTCGCTGCCATTGTTCAGTGAAGTACCTATGTCCTTGTTGTATACCTAATTTAACCTGCAACTAGCTCCCAGAGACAGATGCATTCCATTGCTATTATGTGAATAGAATTTGTAAGGCACTTTGGAATCTTTAGAATAAAAACGCACTTACACTGTGAGACAATGTATTAATTCCCCAATTCCACTCAGTATAACCCCAAATCCTGACCCAGAAGCACCATTCTCTTAGAGAGGCAAAAATTCTGATTTTGAAGGTAAATTCACTGTACTTGTCACACATTCCTAACTGTACAGTTACTTTAATAATTTTGTTAAAATAAATCCTTATGATACTGTGATTACTGTCTAAACTGAGCTGAGACCAAGACTTTAGCCAGTCTTCAATTACAAAGAAGGTTCCATGTTTATCCACCAAATCAGATTATCACTAAAATCTAAAGTAATTATATGTAACAATTGTTCAAGTTCAAAATAGCCTATTAAGCGCAGCCAACAATAACAACATGCGTTCTGGAGAACACAATATCCAATACCAAGGCAACTAAAAATCTATGCTTCTGCATATATAGGTTTTCTCCTTTAATCTAAATTACTATTTTTTTCTAATCTACCCTCAACTACTTTCTGACCTATGTAAACATCTGATCATTTTGTAAGTGGCTTTATTGCTCCTATAGTAGGCAGTAAGTGGTTTATGAAAAACTAAAGTGTGAACAGCACTCCAAAATACTTTTAACAGTTAACTCCAATTAAAGTTAATTCATTTGTGTCAAATTCACTTATGCTTCCCTACATACACATTTAAAACTGTACATTTTCCTATTTATGGGTATAAATTCTGCCCTCCAATACTTGCCTGCAATTCCTTGAATTCAATGGGAGCTACACCATGTGTGCATCAGACAGAATTTAGGATTATGACTTGTTTTTGTTTTTATTTCAAATATTTATGTTATTTAGATTTATAAAACAAGCATTCAAACGCTTTGAAAGCCTTTAGATAACTTTCACAATAAATCTTTGACTACTCAAATCACTCCAAAGATATACAAAGATATCCCAGCAAACTTATGACAAAAAGCCCTCCACAAGAGGCATAACAACCATTTTAAAAATTCCTCCAACTCTTAACCTGCCACCTCCCCAAATACCTAGAAGAACAGATGAAATATGCAAAGTATTAAAATCAAGTTCTGATAGACTAGGGAGACAAAGTTAAAGACCCTCAAAATGCACACTGTTAGCAACTCCCTCCCTTACACTAAGCATGTCCCAGCTCAAGAAAACCCACTAATCTCAACTGTGGCAGTTTGGCATCAGGAGAGAGGCAGTCTTTCACATACTAGGTCATAAACCTTAAATTCTAAAATTTCAAAACTTCCAATCTAACATTGGGTGAAAACATTTCTCTCCAAAACTATAAATTACAAATAGATTCAATCGAAGTTCATACAGAACACGTTGGCCTCTATTTCTCTAGATGCTGCCAAGTGGCTCTGATAGTAACAAGTAAACATTAAAGCCAGGTCTATGCTACAAAGTTTTATCAGCACAGCTATGTGGGATAGGAGTGTAGGGAAAAAACCAAAACACCACTCCTAAACTATGTCTCCCCCTCCCCTCCCACCACCACCCAATGTAGAGACACAATTATACCAGCAAAAGGACTCATTTTGCCAGTATATGCTGCATTTTCACTAAAGGGCTTTGCTGGTATAGCTATACCAGCACAGCCTTTGTAGTGAAGACTAGACCTAAGTATTACCTTCAAATAAATAGGAGAATGTGCATCAGATTCATTAAGTTACCAATCATGAGTTACCTTTAAATGTTAGACTAGTATATGGATCAAAATCTCAAATTCCTCCCTTTTTAAAAGAAAACTTACTTCCTTGTAAATAATTTGATTTTTCTTTTGTTTCACTAGATGAATATTGACAAAAAGCAATGAAATGTATATTCAACATTAGGCGCATCAAAATACCTACATTACAGTTCATGTAATCACTTATAGGCTGACATTTTGGAATTAAAATATTTATCTTAAGAAAATTGTTTGAGGAGCTGGTATTATGAAATACTGTCTTACCTGGTAGATATCAGAAAGGCTGCTGCTTCCAGAATCACTAGTGATGCTACATCCTGAGTGACTAGAGGTAACGTGGGTCACCTGTGGGTGGAGACTGTCAGTAAGGTGCAGTTTTGTGAAATCTGCAGGAAGCTACAGATGGAGTAGAAAAAGCAGCATTACAATATGGATCAGGTATGCACTCCAAAACACATTTAAATTGTTCATGCCACATTTTACTCCCTGCCAGGACCAAAAGCTGTACAAAACGTATTAAGAAGGCCCTTGGAGTTTGAGGATACAGCTTGCAACTTTAAGATTTACAGTTAAATTTGCTAACAGTTCAACAAAGTATCGCAAGTGTAAAAAAACAAAACAAAAAAAGACTTGCTTCAAATGTAACAAGAGATACATAGACCATATCTAAAAACAAACACTGATGAACAAAATGCACTTCAATTCCAATGCTATGTTTAGATATAACTAAATTCCATGAGAGCCTTTTGTCAGTTTAAACAGTAAGGGTTTCTTGAAGGATGGGATTAGGAATGACCACTGTTATATAGTAATTCCTCACTTAACATTGTAGTTATGTTCCTGAAAAATGCAACTTTAAGCGAAACAATGTTAAGCGAATCCAATTTCCCCATAAGAATTAATGTAAACCGGGGGGGGGGGTTAAGTTCCAGGGAAATTTTTTTTGCCAGACAAAAGACATCATATGCTGTTTGACTCACAGCTGTGACTAGGGTAAGTGAATATCCTCTGGGCCCAGGGTGAGGGTGTGGGCCAACAACACCCCCTCTCCCCGAGGCCAGCAGAGTCCTTCCCAGGCAAGCTTTGGGGGTTTGGGCTCGATACAGGAGCCAGGCAGAGCAGGCAAGCAGCAGCACATAGGAAGGGACACTGTGCTGCATCCTTTCCCCGGGGGATGTCTCTGCTGGCCTCTGAGCAGCAGATCACACAAATGCCTGCTCCAGATAAGTATCAGAGGGGTAGCCGTGTTAGTCTGGATCTCTGCATCCGACAAAGTGGGTACAGGTCTGTCTCATCTT
>NW_020688733.1:0-2921 GCF_002925995.2 Terrapene triunguis | reverse complement strand
AGCTGCAAGGGTGATGTCAGGTTGCCAATAAGTTTCCCAAATACAGATGCTAGGACAAGGTCACTCCTGCCTCGTTACCAAGGGAACAGTTTGCCGTTCTCGTGGGCGTACGATTCGGGAGCAACACATTCCTACATCCCCCCCTATTTTATTTTATATGCCGTGTTTAGACAAAGCACCTTCACAGGGTAGCATACACAATGTCACTAGATTGGGTAAACATTAAACAAAGCAGCAAAGTAAAACGCCAAAAATCAAAACTAAGACCCCATACTATAAAAGGGTCTTTATCCACTCTAAGGGTATGTCTACACTACGAGAGTAGTTCGATTTTAGTTAAATCGAATATGTGCAATCGATATTAGAAAGTCGAACGTGTGTGTCTACACTAAGGACAGTAATTTGACTTTGTGAGTCCACACTAACGGGGCAAGCGTCGACATTGGAAGCGGTGCACTGTGGGCAGCTATCCCACAGTTCCCGCAGTCCCCGCTGCCCATTGGAATTCTGGGTCGATCCGCCAATGCCTTCTGGGTAAAAAAATGTGGCGAGGGTGCTTTTGGGTAACTGTCGTCATCCGTCAGTCACTACCGCCCTCCCTCCCTCCCTGAAAGCGCCGGCGGGAAATCAGTTCGCGCACTTTTTGATCAGTGACAGCGCGGACGCCACAGCACTGCGATCATGGATCCCGCTGCGACCATCGCTGCAGTTGTGGCCGTTCTCAACGCCTCGCAGCTTATCATACACCTTTCCCAGAGGCAGATGCAGAGAAATCAGGCGAGGAGGCTACGGCACCGCCGTGAGGGCCTGAAGTCGGAGAGTAGCACAGAGCTGTCAGAAACCACGAGCCCCAGCGCCCAGGACATCATGGTGGCAATGGGGCATGTGGATTTTGTTGAACGGCGATTCTGGGCCCGGGAAACAAGCACGGACTGGTGGGACCGCATAGTGCTTCAGGTCTGGGATGAATCCCAGTGGCTGCGAAACTTTCGCATGCGGAAGGGGACTTTCCTCGAACTTTGTGAGTTGCTGTCCCCTGCCCTGAAGCGCAAGGACACCCGCATGCGAGCAGCCCTGACTGTCCAGAAGCGAGTGGCCATAGCCCTCTGGAAGCTTGCAACGCCGGACAGCTACCGGTCAGTCGCGAACCACTTTGGCGTGGGCAAATCTACCGTGGGGGTTGTTGTCATGCAAGTAGCCAAGGCAATCGTCAAGGTACTGCTGTCAAAGGTAGTGACCCTGGGAAACGCGCAGGCCATCATAGATGGCTTCGCTGCGATGGGATTCCCAAACTGCGGTGGGGCTATAGATGGGACTCACATCCCTATCCTGGGACCGGGCCACCAGGCCAGCCAGTACATCAACAGAAAGGGCTACTTTTCAATGGTGCTGCAAGCACTGGTGGACCATCGGGGACGTTTTACAAACATCAACGTCGGATGGCCGGGCAAGGTTCATGACGCTCGCGTGTTCAGGAACTCTGGTCTGTTTAGACGGCTGCAGGAAGGCATTTACTTCCCGGACCACAAGATAACTGTTGGGGATGTGGAGATGCCTACAGTGATCCTCGGGGACCCAGCCTACCCGCTAATGCCCTGGCTCATGAAGCCCTATACTGGCGCCCTGGACACTGCACAAGAACTCTTCAACTACCGGCTGAGCAAGTGCAGAATGGTCGTGGAGTGTGCTTTTGGCCGTCTCAAGGGGAGATGGAGAAGCTTACTGACTCGCTGTGATCTCAGCGAAACCAATATCCCCATCGTTATTGCAGCTTGCTGTGTGCTCCACAATCTCTGTGAGAGCAAGGGGGAGACCTTTATGGCGGGGTGGGAGGTTGAGGCAAATAGCCTGGCTGCTGATTACGCCCAGCCAGACAGCCGGGCGATTAGAAGAGCCCAGCGGGACGCGCTGTGCATCCGGGAGGCTTTGAAAGCCAGTTTCAAGGCTGAGCAGGGTACCCAGTGACTTTTAAGTTTGTGGACACAGAAGCTGAACTTGCCCCCGTTTCTTTACCCAGTTGCCGTCGACTATCCTCTCCAGTTACATACCCCCTTCCCAAAAAATAAAATCTGTTCTGTTTTGTTAATGGACACCGTTGTCTTTATTACTGTTTTCGCGGGAATGTTTTAAACCTGGGACGCAGACTGTGGCATAAGATCTGTAACTGCCCTCCCCCACCACAAAGTCACAGAGCAACCCGCCCCCCCCCCCCCCGACATGAAAACCACCTCCCAGACTGACCAGGGTAACTAGTCACTGCACTGTATATGTGCCCTGCTGCTGGACCTGCCCCCTGCTAAAGGTGACTGTCCTGTCCAATTACCAAGCCCCTTCCCCCCCCTTCAGACAGACTCTCCTCCAAAAGCAGAGGATGGAAACAGTAATGAACAGAAACGTATTTTTTATTAACAACCGCACATGGAACTGGGGGGGTGAAACTTGGACGGGGTCTTGTGTGAGGCGGGTAGGAAAGAACTTTTCAAATTTTGGGGAATGAGAGCCTTCTAGTGGTAGAGCAGTCCGCAGGGGTGGAGTGAAATTTTTCACGGCCCCTTCCGCCCCTCCGTGTTTGGACTTTGGGTGAGGGGGGTATGGGACTTGGTGGCGGGGCAGGGCAGTTAGAGAGAGACTGCAGCGGGGCTCTCTCCTCCTGCCTCCGGTCCTGCAGAACATCCACAAGGCGGCGGAGCATGTCCGTTTGCTCCCTCATTAGTCCAAGCAGCGTTTGAGTAGCCTGCCAGTCCTCCTGTCGCCACCTCTCCTCCCGTTCCATGTTTGCCCGGTGCATTTGGGACAAGTTTTATAGATTCATAGATTCATAGATTCTAGGACTGGAAGGGACCTCGAGAGGTCATCGAGTCCAGTCCCCTGCCTGCATGGCAGGACCAAATACTGTCTAGACCATCCCTGATAGACATTTA
>NW_020688732.1:0-1088 GCF_002925995.2 Terrapene triunguis | reverse complement strand
CTTTCCAGATTTAGCCAATATTCAGAAAGGGAATCTAGCACCGGCCTCCCAGATTTGAACCCTCAAAATTCAGGCGTGCTCAAGCTCAATTTGGGCAGCTGTTACTTCATTTCTCCCAAATCAAATATACTGATCCACTGTAACTTGCTGTAGAAAAAGTAGGATAAAATTGAGCAAGAAATGCTTCCCAGTGGTTTTTAGGACTGGAATTGCTATTTTCAACAGCCATTGCTTTTTTTTTTTAAAGTTTTATTTGTTTAAAAGGAAGACAGTGATATTGCATTGGCAAATTCCCCATAGAAACAAAGAGTGGAACAAAAGAATAATAAAGGCACCTCAACTTTTCCTCATTTATGTAGGACAGTCTGATAATATGCATCCAGATATCCTCCAATCACACAAGCTGAAAATTGTTCCACTTTACTGCAGTTCTGTAACCATATGGGAACCAATCCTGTCTGTGTTCTGTGCACATCCAAAATTCCAGCTGAATGACCCGGCCTGGGAACGAGTTATCAGTGACCCAGGGCTGGGACAGCAGAAAAGTGCAGGTTCGGGGGGGAGAGCCCAGGGCTGGGGCGGCAGGGGGGTGCGGGGGGGGGGAGGCCACTGGGGGGGGGAAGGGGGAGGGGGGGGGGGGAGCCCAGGGCGGGGGGGGGGGCCAGCCAAAAAGTTTTTTGCTTGGGGCAGCAAAAAACCTAGAGCTGGCCCTGGTGGGGAGTTACTCCACACCTGCTGGCCCCTGTGGAATTTGTCTCTATGCAGCCTGGTGAACTCTGGCCAAGATTTGGCTCAATTTTGCTATTTCACACTGTGAATCTTGTAGAAATACGATCTGAGCTGAGCTGGTGCTGTGTTCCCCTTGGTCTTTCAGAGCTCCGCAGGGAAGAATTGCCCTTGGTGGTGATAGATCTAATTCTCTTCTTTACTAGATTCCAACACTAGAGAATAGTGTTGCTTTGATCTTGGCCTGAAAACATGTGTAGCTGCTACAGTGTTTTCTGTAAGTCTTCTATGGACAGATTCCCATTTCGGGATCACTTGCAGTTTGAGGATTAATCTCATCCTCTTGTTTGAAAGATGATGGA
>NW_020688731.1:0-8558 GCF_002925995.2 Terrapene triunguis | reverse complement strand
AGCTTGGTGACATTTTGCATCTAAAATGTAAGCATTCTTTTTCTCAAGTTTTTGTGAAAAAGTAACACAAACTCACCCCACTACCTTTATATCCCACATGTTCGCTTTTGGACATTTTGGTTCTACTGGTTTTTCTTATCTTAAATATAGTTATAGTCAGTAAAGTGATGATAAAAATAACACAACGGGGATTCCAAATTTTGTTTCCCTCAATGATTGCCAGATCAAATTTGCTCAGTTTAAAAGGCATAAACTGAGTTTTCTAACTAGTGGTCCTGCAAACTCCTTTTGAGAACTGAAAACTACATTGAGAGCTTTCTACCTTACCACAGATTTGCTGGTAATTTAATTTTATTGTGCAAGATCGACTAGACACTACCTCACTCTTCTACAGCTCCTAGGGTATGCTGTGCCATAGGAATAAACATGTGGAAGGAAGGGGTTTTTGAACAGTGTGAGATACAGTATCCCTCATAGGTTTAAAGGCAGGTAGTGTTTTTACTAGAGTGTAGCAAAACCCAGGATAGAGGAAAAGGTCATATCTTGGTCTAGGTCTCCCCCACTACTTGCAATTCTGTTCTCCCTGTGACAGGAAAAGCAGGGCTATATTAGTTTAAACATGTCACTAGAACCCTGATGTAAAAATGCAGCTCTACAGTCTTATATGGATAATTTGGGAATAGTTTATTTCTTGCAGTATTTAAATATGAATGCACATCAATGTGAAGAGTAAACGTTGCAAATCTTATTCAACACTTCATGTCATTTACTGGGGATATTCCGTCAGCCAGGACCTGCATGACCCTTAGAATTCAGACTAGATAGATGTGTAAAAGGATCTGGGAAATAGCAAAATAATTTTTGCAAAGTGCCTTTTATTTTAACTTCTCCAATGAAGCATTTTTTACTGAAATTGTCTAGCCTTCATCAGTTACTTTCATTTCTAACTTTGAGGCTGTTGTATGACACAAAATGTTTTCTTTGTGTATTAAAATAAAAGGACAAAGGTGTGGAAAAACTAAATTCAAGCAGCATTATAATAAAAATGCATTAATTTTGCTATCTTTAGCTGCATTTGTTCTACATGTCCCTCTCAAATGTATTTGGAACAATGTATTTTTAGCTCTTTGCTGCTTTTACAGATCCCAGACTAACACGGCTACCCCTCTGATATTTTTAACTTGTGACTCTTATTCTCTTTTATCAGCATAATTCTTGCATCAGTTTGTCAAATTATGTCATAAAATAATCTCCTCATCTTTGTTGGAATCAGAAGTAGATGAAAGCCTCTTTATACTCTCAAAGGCTTAATCCGTCATTTCCCCATTATACATTTTGTCTAAACCTATATCTTCAGGTTAGTGTCAATTACATAATTTTACCAGTCATTCCTGCAACTGCTGTTCTTATTTTCTCAATTTTCCCTGTCAAGAATGTTATTAGTCTTTATTATTATTTATTATTATTCTGTAGGAATTATAAACCTTACTCCTCAGGCAGAAGAATTGGAAATTAGTCTTAAACCTGCTTTTCTATAAAAGCTTAAAAAACAGCCATTTGTCTGGGTAAATTATCACTGGGCTGATCTTCTCACGTCCATTTATTTATTTATTTATTGGGTGGAAAGGGCTTCATGTAGTTTGCAGTGACTGTTAAAATTATGTCTGGTACTGAGCAGAATTTTGCCATCAGACAACACTCTAATGAGCCTGATCCAAATCCCACTTAAGTCAATGGGAGTCTCTCCATTGAGTTCTGTGGGGTTTGGATTAGGTCCAGCAGCACAGGTTTGGAAATAAAACTGTATCTAAAAATCTGTAATTCTATACATGAGGGGTTGGATGCTTCTAATTTATTGTACAACTATCTCTCACAAAAAAAATACGTAGCTACAGTATTCTATAATAGATTGCATCTTAACATATTACTGTTTAAATAAGTGGTATTTCATAAATCAGGAGAAAAATGGGCTGCTATTTTTGGAACAGTGAAAAAAATTCAACCATTTTTCTTTGGCAAATATTAGAATTGTGAAACAAAACCATGACTTGGTCTAGTGAATTGTTATAGTGGCTGCGGTTTGTACTGGAGGCAAGGGATGTGCATTCAGGCTTCTTGTTTCTTGAATTAGCACGTTAGCAGGGCTTGTAAAAAAAAAAATCAGAATGCTCTGTCCCTAGGAAAAGTCAGCTCCTTGTATTGATTGAGTCACCTGTTTTTCGCTAGCACTCTGTAATACTAACCCTGAGATATTCCACTCTTTATTTTTCACCAATCTGAGGAACAGCCATTTATTGTTACTCCATTTCCTATAACTAGGTTTGAATATATTGTAATGATGGGAATCACCAGGTGGCACTGTTACACATAATTTTATACATTCTTCTTAGTATCATGTGAGCAGTTTTTGAATACCTGCTGTACAGTTGTTAGTGTTGTGATGTAATTTCTTGTGTGAGGAGCTGTTGCACATGGCAAGAGAGTCTGCTTTCTGCTTTAATCTAACTAGAATCAGTTCTTTGTACAGAGTTGGCTCTGGTGTTTGGCCTGAGATTTCTGAAAGGGAGGTTTACCAGCATGCTATTTATGACCACCTGTATTCAAGGACTGTTGTACATAATGTAAAATAAACAACATGTACTAAGGAAATACCCACACTCTACATAACTGATTTGTCCTCCAACCAGAAACCTATTTGCTAGGCCCCAACGTCTATTACCATTAAGGAGAGGGGCTAAAATATGATACGACTTTGCCCCTTATCCTGCTATGTGTTTCTCTTAATAGATTCTTGTGCAGGTTAGGAGTTTTACAATGCCATTAAAGGGAAAATTTGTAGACCTAGTTCCTGGTTCACCACTGTTATTCCAGTTTTTGTCAGTGTATTGCCTTTGATTTCAAGAGAGTTACACCATCAGAAAACTAGAACAACCGTGTTGAATAAAGCCTTGGTGTGAAAAGTTCTGGCAAGTTTAATGATAAAGTCACAGGGATGGCAGGAGGAGCCAAGCTAGTCAGGGATAAAACAGAAGAGGCGCCCAGAAGTTGGGAAGAAGTGATAGAAGTGAACCTTGCAAATGTGATTGGGGCCCAGGAGCTGGGATGGCATGGCAAAAGGGAGTCAGGTCAGCAGGATGGGTGAAGGGAAGGAGTTGGGCCAATGGGTGGTGGCATTTATACATTTTGGGAACATTTTGTAGACATGGATGAAATGGAGCCAAATTCAGGACCAGATGCTGACTCTCTTATTCCAAAAGTAGTCCCATGAAAATCAATGGGACTACTTGGGGAGTAAGGTACTAGTTAATGTGAATAAGGGTATCAGAATGTGGTTCTTAGAAGTTATACCTGCAAGACATCTGCATAAAATATCCAGCCCTATAAGGGACACTTTTAACATCTTTATGAAACTCCAAGTACATTACACCCAGTGAATCCCCTTTTATTCAGTATTTTACTAAGTGGTCAAAGAATCCCTGCAAGTGAAAGAAACACAATTTAATCTTGGAGGAGATGGGCTGATTTGATTGCAGCAAAATTTACTTATCTAAATATTGAAAGAGTAATTAATTATACTGAATTTTATTTCTGGAACAAAGGGGAGGGTCAGCCGTTTAATTCACAGGATCAGGCCTAGGTGCTTTTTGTGTTGAAGGTAGATCAAATCTTCTTCCAAGCATCCAGCACAAGTAACTGAAATAGGCACTGAAGAACTCTGCAAGGAGAAATTTTCCTCCCGCAGGCTACAGAGCTGCTCTGTAGCTGTTGTTTGAGCCTGAAGGATGACTTGGTGACTGGCAACTTGATAATACATGAAAGTCATGTCGAATAAGTACAAGGCAGGGCACATTGAAAGGAGACATTTGAACTACTCATAGATATTGCTGGGTTGTAAATTAACTGCAACCTCTCAGGGGAAAGAGTTGCAGATGAGAGGGGCAGTCATTGTGGACAGCTCAATGAATGTATCTGCATAGTGGTAGACAAAAAAGGACACAAAATGTTAGAATGATTTAAGAATCTGTTTGAGGGTGCCTGAATTACTGAGTTTGGTATACATGATGATGCATTTCCTAGAAGGGATGTGAGGTATAAGGTAATTTGTGAGTTGAAAACAGGGATAAAGTTGTGGCGAGGGGGAGGGGGTAAAAGTTGTGATTATGAATGGAGTGGTTTGTTGGGGTGGGATGAAGATGGTTTATTGGGTATTATCAGTTGGATCCGGTTTGATTGTGTGTATATGATCTCCATTATAAGTACAATGGTGTTTGTTGTTTCTTCTTATTTTAAGGGTATTTGTATGTGGCGGAGGATTTTCTGGATTTTAAAGTTAATCTGTACTGAATGGCAGGAGAACCAAAGGGGTTGAGCACTATCCCTCGGGCAGACCTTTCCCCTTATCTAGTCTTGGCAGCTGGATCACTGACAGAAGGGGGTATAGTTCCTATATACATGGAGGTGGGATTGAAGTTTTTCTCTCATCTGATTGGGGGCCTTTTGATGTGGAGTGTTTACATGTTCTGTAAAGCCTTCTGGATCTAGTGCTTTGTCCTAGAGGTGCTTCCTTGAGAACCCAGCTGTGACAGCTCTATCTTTTCAATGGTTGAGAAGACTAAGCAATGCAGTGGTGAGTTGGGGATGTGAAGAGAGGATGAGATAATTGTTTCTGGGCCTTTGGCTGTCTGATTCCTGTGCTGTCTACTAAAATTTCACCAGCCAATCAATCACTCCTTTTGTCAACTCCTGTTCTCTCCTCCTGTGTCTGTATGTTGTCAGTATGGATCATACACTTTTTGGGGCAGGAAACTTGCCTTTGTACATGCTTATAAACCTCCAGGCATCTTGTTGGCATCATACAAATAATAAATAAGATAAAAATTATGATAATATGGAATAGGCAAGGGGGAAGAGTCTTCAGACATAGGGCTTTAGTAAAACAAGTTATCAATTCCATCTGTCTCTCTGGAAGTTTCATCTTGAGAGCTCAAGGCATTAGCTTTCAGGCTCTCTGCTCTTTGTTTCATACTACTTAATGCAAGGCTAGTGGCAAAAGTTTCTGCCGTACATTATTTAATCATGGAAGAGATGCCCAACTTCATGTATGATTATTGACTGCTGCCTCTTGCGATATACAGGTAAGATCCTGAATAAGGCCGGATTCTGTAGTAAATGAGGTAAGTTTCTGGAGGTGTAGTGCCTCCTTCACCATAGAGTTTGACTGGTATGCAATGACTGAGTCAGGAAGGAGGAACCCTACCTCATTCTGTTTGAGACTTGCATAGTGTCCAATGTATTTGGCATAGGGCCACAATTGAACAATGGAGATTAAAAACAGATATTAAAAGCTACCTCATTCATAGAGCACTGTCCATCCTCACACAGAATGAGTTATAGGTACTCTAGATAAGTAGTATGTGATCACATAATGGAAGACTGTCATAATGCACGTACACAAGAGTTAAGGTTGTATAAGCAATGTTAACTTTGGCATTTCTAGACTTGAAAATATCTACCTATGTACCTACGCATATGGACCCCCATCATCATATCTGAACGCCTCCCAAAATTACAATGTATACATAAAGATATTTCTCTCTCTCTCTTTTGTCCAATCAATTAGAGAGAGACTTATTATTTTTAATGTGGTACTATTGTGGAAAAATTTGTTCAAAGCAGCACATTTTTCATTTTATCTTGAGGATACTCTGGTTTATGATTATCCTGTAATCTTCTGGGAGTGAATGCTAGATTTGTGGGCCAGTGGCCAAGAAAGTTCTGTCTACTGCACACATGAGATTAAATTTGTAGTAGAACATAGTTGTGGGAAGTCATGATCTCATAGTGTGAAGCAGCCCTTCGGGTAATTTGGGTCAATTCCATATAGGGCCAAAACCTTGAATCCATCACAGTATTCATCAGGCAGCAAGTGCGGACAGCAGTGAAGTACTGAGGTGATGTACTCTCTGCAACCTGTGTTGCTAAGCAGCCTGGCAGCTAGGCTGCTGTGTTCTGAAACAACTGTAGTTACTTTTTTATTAGGTTGGTGGTTTAACAACTAGGCACAGAGAATTACAGTTATCAAGCCTGGAGATCACAAATGAATGAGTTACTGTCACTAAGTCTAAATCTGCAAGGAGGAGGCACAGGCTTCTTGTCAGAAAGATGGAAAATGGTGTACTTAGTAGCCATGACTATTTGATTATCTGTGATGTTCTGTTCAGGGCACCCAAAACTGTAACCCACTGTGACACTTCTGCCTCAGCAAGTGAGAGCTTTTCTGGAGATTAGACTGTGTGCCAACTCCCTGCCATACTAATCTGTCTGTTTCACCAGCAAACTCTTTGAGACTCTGCCAATCTGAATCTTGCCTTGCAAGTAATTGACAGTGAACCTCAGCTCCCAAGTTCCTCCAGAGACGTCTGTATGCAGTGTCATGTTCCTCTCGCAGAAATTATGAAGTTTGCCACCTCCAAAGAGATAGGGCACACACCAGCCTGCTAGGTTAGCTGAAAACTCACACTTTGCTGTAATAACACAGCATTGAGATAGTTTGGTAATAAAACTAAAAATAAGTTTATTAATAAAGAACAGAGATTTAAGTGGTACTAAGCAAGAGAAAAAGATACTGGTATGGTTACAAACAAAACATTATTTCTAGTGACTAAAACTTAATCCTAGCAAGGTATACCTTTGTCTAAAACAGTTTCTCATTGTTTCTCACAGCAAGTTATCAGCACTTTTTTTCCCCTTCAGGCCAAGAGGACCCAAATTTCACAGGCTGAGAGGATGCTGTTCCATATGCCCCTTAAGTGATGGATAACTAGACTGTCTTTCTGCACCCCTTTTTATTTTCCAAAGTCCATTGTCTTTGGTTCAAGAGCCAGGAAGACTTCCTGGGGTGAAAACTCTGTCCCCTGATGTGCTCATCAAGCTCCTGCTTGTTATTTTTGTTTACCTTATAAGTAAATGTACTTTCATTGTCCTCTGGCTTACAAAGCTTGATCCAGACAGGTACATCCACATTCCTTTGTCTAATGCAGGCTGGTTTATCAACTCTCTCCACAACATATTTTAGGAACATATTTCCAGCACACATAGGGCTGGTCTATACTTAGCCGCTAGTTCGGCGGCTGGAAATCGAACTTCCTGGTTCGATTTATCGCGTCTGGTCTGGACGCGATAAATCGAACCAGGAGGGCCCGCCGTCCACCGCCGGAACTCCATCTCAACGAGAGGAGTACCGCGGAGTCGACGGGGGAGCCTGCCTGCCCCGTGTGGACCGCGTCTGAACCGCGGTACGTTCGAAGTAAGGTATGTCGACTTCAGCTACGTTATTCACGTAGCTGAAGTTGCGTACCTTACTTCGACTTGGGGGGTTAGTGTAGACCAGGCCATACATAACTCTTTATACACCACTCATACATGCATCACACATTGATATTTGTGACCAGTATGTCACCAGCTTTCAGAGAAGACCTTGCTTGATGCACTTTTATAGTACAATAATATTGTATACAATCAGTTGATTTAATTGCTTAATATTTGGGAGTCAGAGCCCCTGTTTTCCCTCTGGGGTGTCTGGACCCTAATTGTCACAGTATCCAGAAGCAGTAAGGAGGCCCAAGTGGCCACAAGGCTGTGGACTGTCTTAATGATCTAAAGGATTTACACTCAGTGGAGAATAACATTATAGAGGTAGCAAATTCTTTAAAGTACTTTCCGTAATAACATCATCCCAGGCTTTCAGCATTCAGCTTCATCCAGCTGCCCTTCATGATCATCTTGACTATTTTAGTTGAGATGCTGGACATGTTGGATTTGGCACTGTTCGGATCGGATATGAAGATGATATAGAACTTCAGTTTGTAACCTCATAATTTCTTTTAATGTAGTTTTCTGAATAGAATATTTATTCCATAGGTCTCCCACAAAACCTCTAGATTATTTTACATTTTTTCACCTCTGTAGAGGCTGTTTTTTCTTTAACAAACCAAGAAAAGAGAAAATGGATGGAAAAACATGAAAATGGATAGTAATAAGAGAAAGGTAATTTTCTTTGTCTTTCCAAAGCCTTTGCCACTGTTTTCTTATTTCTACATTTTGTACTTCTGGTCTAATGCAGTGGAGCAGGGTGAATGTGCTCAATTTTGGCTGAGTGAACCATCTGTCCATTTAGCTTCTGCAGCTCAATGTCAAATAGAGCTAAATAGTACAGATTTTTACTAAATAAAGGGCTATTTTCTTGTCCAAGTTATACTGATATCAACTAATAATTTCTAGCTGTTATCTGAATCAAATTTGTACTAGGTATATTATATATACTACATATACTATTACAATCCATCTATTCACTACACCAGGCCATGTTATATAATTTCAAAAAATGACATTTGGTACAAGAGATACATTAATTTACAACTAATTTTATATAAAAAAGGAGTAACAGAATAAAAGATCAAGAGGAATATGATTAAAATAAATTACAGTATACAGTAATGTATCCTGAGAAATGATCAAAACAGAGTCTTGAGTCACTATGTAATTCTTACATATTTCTC
>NW_020688730.1:0-4755 GCF_002925995.2 Terrapene triunguis | reverse complement strand
AGTCTTGGATCTCATCGCAGTGTGGGGCGATGAGTCCGTGCTTTCAGAGCTGCGCTCCAAAAGAAGGAATGCTAAGATCTACGAGAAGATCTCCAAAGCCATGGCAGAGAGAGGCTACAGCCGGGATGCAACGCAGTGCCGCGTGAAAATCAAGGAGCTGAGACAAGGCTACCAGAAGACCAAAGAGGCAAACGGACGCTCCGGATCCCAGCCCCACAGATCCCGTTTCTACGAGGCACTGCATTCCATCCTTGCTGCGGCCGCCACCACTACCCCACCACTGACCGTGGACTCTGAGGATGGGATATTGTCCACGGCCGGTTCCTCAGCGGACGGGGAAGAGGAGGAAGGAGATGAGGAGGACGAGGCAGTCGACAGCGCTTACCAAGCTGATTTCCCCGACAGCCAGGAGCTCTTCATCACCGTTACAGAGATCCCCTACCAACCCTCCCCAGCATGTAACCTGGACACAGATTCAGGCGAAGGATCAAGCGGTAAGTGCTTTAAACATATTAACCTTTATTTTTTACAAAACTTGAATATTAAATACTAACAACAATCTGTGAATCATGATTTCTTCCCCCTGGGCGCTTAAGTAATCAGTAACAACTATTTAAAAACAAAAATCAAATAGTGTCCGGTTCTGCATGATTTTGCTGCCCAAGCTGCTCCACTCTTTAGTGCCTGCTACTGCAGCTATATTAGAATCCTGTCTATATATCCGGGGATAGAGCAGTAGTCCTCCACGGACATCTCCACAAAGCTCTGCTGCAGGTAATGGGATAGCCTGTTCATCAGGTTCCTGGGGAGAGCGGCTTTACTTGGTCCTCCGAAGTAGGAGACGTTCCCGCGCCAGGAGACAAGCAGGTACTCCGGTATCATTGCCTTGCATAGCATGGCGGCATAGGGCCCCGGTCTCTGCAGGCTTTCTCGAAGCATCCGTTGGATCTCGGTGTCCGGGATGTTCATGAGAGTTATGTCGCTCATGATGACCTGCTTTGAATTAGGTAGGGGACTGTTAGTATTGGGACTGCTTGCAACAAGTTCCTTTACAGAACTGTGACCGCTGGTTTACAGCCACGCGGTGGGGGCGGGAGAGGGGCAGCATACAGGGATCTTTCCCTGGCTCATCCGCGAGGGGGTGGGACAGGGCCAGAGTTCCTGCTTGGCCGATTGCTGGCAGCACAGACTGGCAGTGCTTTCAATGTGAAAGGAGGCCAGTGGTACTCCTACAGTTTTAAGCAGCCACAAGTCTACGGCTTACCATGTTTGCCTGCTACAGAGAGTACCGTGTCCTGCCCCGCTTCCCAGATCGGCAGTGCAAAAGCCCAGGCAGTGAAGGCGAGGTTCGAAAATTCGACCTTGTCCGGAGTGCGCATGTGATAGGTGTGGTTCATGGTCTTGTTCACAGAGAAAAACTATGTTCTTGATTCACAACCACATTTATCTTTCGGAGGAATTCACTGCCTTTTCCTCATTCCCACAGCCACATCTGCAACTGTCTCCTAACCCAGCTTGGCATCACACTCCCAGAGGCTAGCGCACATTAGGCGGAGAAAGAAGAAGACGCGAGAGGACATGTTCTCAGAACTAATGGGCTGCTCCTGAGCCCAGGCAGCCCAGCAGAACTAGTGGAGGGAGAATTTGTCACAAATGCACCGGACACACATGGAACGTGAGGAGAGGTGGCGGGCAGGAAGACCAGCAGGCGACTCAAACGCTGCTTGGACTTCTGAGGGAGCAAACGGACACGCTCCGGCGCCTTGTTGATGTTCTGCAGGAACGGAGGCAGGAGGACAGAGCCCCGCTGCAGTCTATCAGGAACCGCAGTCCCCCGCCACCAAGTCCCATACCCCCCTCTCCCAAAGTCCAAAGAAGGAGGGGTGGCAGAGTCCGTGAAAACTCTCACTCCACCCCTGCAGACTGCTCAAGCACCAGAAGGCTGTCATTGCCCAAAATTTGAAAAGTCCTTTCCTGCCCGCCTCACCCAAGCCCCCGTCCGACTTTCACCCCCCAGTTTCCTGTCTGGTTGTTAATAAAAAATATGTTTCTGTTCATTACTGTTTCAGTCAGGTTCTTTTGAGGGAGAGTCTGTCTGGAGGGGGGGAAGGGGCTTGGTAATTGGACAGGACAGTGACCTTTAGCAGGGTACAGAGGCGGTGTCAGGTCCAGCATCAGGACACATACACAGTGCGGTCACTGGTTACCCTGGTCAGTCTTGGAGGTGGTTTTCATGTTCTGGGGGGGGGGGGGGGGTTCTGTTACTCTGTGGTGGGGGAGGGCGGTTACAGATCTTATGCAGCGGTCCTTATCCTGGCTCACAGATCCACGCAGCAGGGGATCTGTAACCCTACCCCCCCTGCCAGAAAGTCACATAGCCGACACATACACACAGTCCCCCCCAGGAGTGCTGGCAGGCTCCATTGAAATAACCAGTCCACCAGTGCGGAGCCTGTCATTCCGGGAGTTTAGAAGCATCATTTGCATCAGAACACTGAACCCGCCCCCCGCCACAGTCTGCGTCCCCGGTTTAAAATATTCCCGCGAAAACAGCAATACAGACAACGGTGTTCATTAACAAAATCGAAATGATTTTATTTTTTGGGAAGGGGAAGGGGGTGAAGGGGGTATGTAACTGGAGAGGATAGTCAAAATGAACTGGGTAAAGAAACGGGGGCAGGTTCAGCTTCTCTGTCCACAAACTGAAAAGTCACTGGTTGCCCTGCTCACTCAGGAACCTAGCTTTCAAAGCCTCCCGGATGCACAGGGCGTCCCGCTGGGATCTTCTAATGGCCCGGCTGTCTGGCTGGACGTAATCAGCAGCCAGGCTATTTGCCTCTAGCTCCCACCCCGCCATAAAGGTCTCCCCCTTGCTCTCACACAGATTGTGGAGCACACAGCAAGCTGCAATAACGATGGGGATATTGGTTTCACTGAGATCACAGCGAGTCAGTAAGCTTCTCCATCTCCCTTTGAGACGGCCAAAAGCACACTCCACTACCATTCTGCACTTGCTCAGCCGGTAGTTGAAGAGTTCTTTTTCTGTGTCCAGGGCGCCAGTATAGGGCTTCATGAGCCAGGGCATTAGCGGGTAGGCTGGGTCCCCGAGGATGACTGTAGGCATCTCCACATCCCCAAGAGTTATTTTGTGGTCTGGGAAGTAAATACCTTCCTGCAGCCGTCTAAACAGACCAGAGTTCCTGAACACGCGAGCGTCATGAACCTTGCCCGGCCATCCGACGTAGATGTTTGTAAACCGTCCCCGATGGTCCACCAGTGCTTGCAGTACCATTGAAAAGTAGCCCTTTCTATTGATGTACTGGCTGGCCTGGTGGTCCGGTCCCAGGATAGGGATGTGAGTCCCATCGATAGCCCCACCGCAGTTTGGGAATCCCATCGCGGCAAAGCCATCTATGATGACCTGCGCGTTTCCCAGGGTCACTACCTTTGGGAGCAGTACCTTCACGATTGCCTTGGCTACTTGCATGACAACAACCCCCACGGTAGATTTGCCCACACCAAAGTGGTTCGCGACTGACCGGTAGCTGTCCGGCGTTGCAAGCTTCCAGAGGGCTATGGCCACTCGCTTCTGGACAGTGAGGGCTGCTCGCATGCGGGTGTCCTTGCGCTTCAGGGCAGGGGACAGCAACTCACAAAGTTCGAGGAAAGTCCCCTTCCGCATGCGAAAGTTTCGCAGCCACTGGGATTCATCCCAGACCTGAAGCACTATACGGTCCCACCATTCCGTGCTTGTTTCCCGGGCCCAGAATCGCCGTTCAACAAAATCCACATGCCCCATTGCCAACGTCATGTCCTGGGCGCTGGGGCTCGTGGTTTCTGACAGCTCTGTGCCACTCTCCGACTTCAGGCTCTCACGGCGGTGCCGTAGCCTCCTCGCCCGATTTCTCTGCATCTGCCTCAGGGAAAGGTGTATGATAAGCTGCGAGGTGTTGAGAACGGCCACAAGTGCAGCGATGGTCGCAGCGTGATCCATGCTCGCAGTGCTGTGGCGTCCGCGCTGTCACTGACCAGAAAAGTGCGCGAACTGATTTCCCGCCGGCGCTTTCATGGAGGGAGGGAGGGCGTTAGTGACGGACGGATGACGACAAATTTTTTTTACCCAGAAGGCATTGGCGGCTCGACCCAGAATTCCGATGGGCAGCGGGGACTGCGGGAACTGTGGGATAGCTGCCCACAGTGCACCGCTTCCAATATCGACGCTCGCCCCGTTAGTGTGGACTCACAAAGTCGAATTACTGTCCTTAGTGTGTCCTTAGTGTGGACACACACGTTCGACTTTGCAATATCGATTCCACATATTCGATTTAAGTAAAATCGAATTACCCTCGTAGTGTAGACATACCCTAAGTCACTGGAAAACGTTTTTCACTTTTATTTGTTGGCAACCGTTTCTGTCTTTATCCCTGATCCCTAAACTCACGTCAGACCTCTCTCTTTTTGATGAAAGACACCAGTTTTACTTCTAGTCTAAATCACCCCAGTGTTTGCTATGACATGTTTATTAGCTCCAGCTGTGTGCTTATGTCTCTTTAAAGGCGCAATGGGTCTTTATTACTCCTCTGAATGTCCCAGGACAGGGCTGAACATTTCCGGGCAGACGGTTTGGGGGAAATGCAGGACTGGAGGTGTGGTTGGGTCACCTGGCTGGTGGTAACCGAGGCTGGTGAAGGCCAGAGTCTGGCTGGCAGGTAACAAGCAGGCTGCAGGAGTCACAGCTGCTGAACCAGGACACTC
>NW_020688729.1:0-12574 GCF_002925995.2 Terrapene triunguis | reverse complement strand
CCACCTTCCAAGTGTTTGCAGATGATTTCCTTAATTACTTGCTCCATGACCTGGATTACCTCACTTCCTACCCTTAAATAGGATTTGCATAAAGCGGGAGTCCTTTGTTTCCTAGTTTGACACCCCCCCCCCATGCCCCCAGTTTCTCCTGGAAAAGTACTGAATTCAAGATGGGTTCCAGTAGCAGGTGATATGGTCACATGCCTCTGTAGGGCCCCTGTGGCCATTCTTCACAGGCTGACCCACAAGTTCACAGGAAGACTAAGCTCTTTTACAGTCCATTGTCTCTTGCTGGGCCATCAGCACTGTCCGGCCTTTTCATTATTGTACTTGAAGTGTTAGCAGGGGGCATCATCCAAAGTAGCATAGTTGAAATATAGATACATAGTCAATATTCCTATTTCAGATACAGAATATTTCAGATACAGAAATGATACATGCATACAAATAGGATAATCATATTCAGTGTATTATAACCTTTCAAATGATACCTTACAAGAGTTATCTTGCATAAAGCATATCTTAGGCCTGGTCTACACTAGGCTTTTATGTCGAATTTAGCGCCGTTACATCGAATTAACCCTGCACCCGTCCACACCACGAAGCTATTTAGTTCGACATAGAGCTCTCTTAAATTCGACTTCTGTACTCCTCCCCAACGAGAGGAGTAGCGCTAAATTCGAAATGGCCATATCGAATTAGGCTAGGTGTGGATGGAAATTGACGCCAATAGCTCCGGGAGCTATCCCACAGTGCACCACTCTGTTGACGCTCTGGACAGCAGTCCGAGCTCGGATGCTCTGACCAGCCACACCCCGGGAAAATTTGAATTCCTTTTCTTGTCTGGGCAGTTTGAATCGCATTTTCTGTTTCGACTTCGTGGCGAGCTCAGCAGCACTGGAAACGATGCAGAGCTCTCCAGCAGAGATGGCCGTGCAATCCCAGAGTAGAAAGAGGGCCCCAGCATGGACTGATTGGGAAGTCCTGGATCTCATCGCTGTGTGGGGCGATGAGTCCGTGCTTTCAGAGCTGCGCTCCAAAAGAAGGAATGCAAAGATCTACGAGAAGATCTCTAAAGCCATGGCAGAGAGAGGATACAGCCGGGATGCAACGCAGTGCCGCGTGAAAATCAAGGAGCTGAGACAAGGCTACCAAAAAACCAAAGAGGCAAACGGACGCTCCGGATCCCAGCCCCACACATCCCGTTTCTACGAGGCACTGCATTCCATCCTGGGTGCGGCCGCCACCACTACCCCACCACTGACCGTGGACTCTGAGGATGGGATATTGTCCGCGGACGGTTCCTCGTCGGACATGTTAGCGGACGGGGAAGATGAAGAAGGAGATGAGGAGGACGAGGCAGTCGACAGCGCTGGCACCGCTGACTTCCCCGACAGCCAGGAGCTCTTCATCACCCTTACCGAGATCCCCTACCAACCGTCCCCATCCCTTACCCCGGACACAGAATCAGGGGAAGGATCAAGCAGTAAGTGCTGTAAACATGTAAACATTTATTTTTAACCGAACGGGGATATTTATAATATTAACAATGTGTTTTGAATAAAGTGCTTTAAACATGTAAAAAAGTATCTGCAACAAAACTAGAATATTTACAATAGTAACAAGGGGTTTCTCATGATTTGTCTGGCCTTGGGCTCTTCACAATTTAGTCCCAAGTATTTAAAAATTTTTTTACAATGTCCGGTACTTCATGATTCTGCTGCCCAAGACGCTCCACTCTATAGTCCCAGTGCACCTAGGCGAAAATCCGGTCAATATGGCCGGGGATTGAGGCGAAATCCTCATAGGAGAACTCCTCGTAGGTCTCATGGAGGTACATTTCCAGCCTGTTCATCAGGTTCCTGGGTAGGGCGATCTTATTGGGCCCTCCGTGGTAGGAGACGTTTCCCCGCCACGAAACAATCAAGTACTCTGGGATCATCGCACGGCAGAGCATGGCAGCATACGGCCCTGGTTTTTGCATGCTTTCCCTAAGCAAGCGTTCCTTCTCGCTGTCCGAGATCCTCAGGAGGGTGATGTCGCTCATGATGCCCTGCTTTGAATTAGGGAGGGGAATGTTAGTATTGGGACTGCTTTACAGCCACGCGGTGGAGGGAGAGGGTCAGCATACAGGGATCTTTTCCTGGGACAGCCGCGAGGGGGTGGGACAGGGGCAGAGTTCATGCTGTCCTGATTGCTGGCAGCAGAGACTGGCATTGCTTTCAATGTGAAAGGAGGCCAGTGCTACTATTACAGTTTTAAGCAGTCCCAAGTCTACGGCTTACCATGATTGCCCGCTACAGAAGTTCAGGTGTCCAGCCACGCTTCTCAGATCACTGCAAGACCACAGCAAGTCCACAGGCACTGAAGGCGAGGTCCGAAAATTCGACCTTGTCCTGAGTGCGCATGTGAGAGGTGCAGTGCATGGTCTTGTTCAAAGAGAAAGACTAGGTTCTTTGTGCACCACTTCATTTATCTGTCTCAGGAATTCACTCCCTTTTCACCATTCCCACAGACACATCTGCGACTGTCTCCCAACCCAGCCTGTCAGCACACTCCCAGAGGCTAGCGCAGATTAGGCGGAGGAAGAAGAAGACGCGTGAAGACATGTTCTCAGAACTAATGGGCTGCTCCCGAGCCCAGGCAGCCCAGCAGACACAGTGGAGGGAGAACTTGTCCCAAATGCACCGAGCAGTCATGGAACGGGAGGAGAGGTGGCGTCAGGAGGACCAGCAGGCTACTGAAAAGCTGCTTGGACTAATGAGGGAGCAAACGGACACGCTCCGGCGCCTTGTGGATGTTCTGCAAGACCGGAGGCAGGAGGACAGAGCCCCGCTGCAGTCTATCTCTAACCGCCCTCCCCCGCCACCAAGTCCCACACCCCCCTCACCCAAAGTACAAAGAAGGAGGGGCAGCAAGGGCCGTTAAAACTTTCAGTCAACCCCTGCAGACTGCTCTAGCAGTAGAAGGCTCTCATTCCCCAAAATTTGAAAAGTCCTTTCCTACCCACCTCACAGAAGCCCCCGTGCAAGTTTCACCCCCCCCCGTTTCATGTCTGGTTCATAATAAAATATTCGTTTCTGTTAATTACTGTTTCCATGATTTTCTTTTGGAGGAGAGTCTGTCTGAAGGGGGGGAAAGGGCTTGGTAATTGGACAGGACAGTCACCTTTAGCAGGGTACAGAGGCGGGGTCAGGTCCAGCATCAGGACACATACCCAGTGCAGTCACTAGTTACCCTGGTCAGTCTTGGAGGTGGTTTTCATGTTCGGGGGGGGGGGGGGTTGTTGCTCTGTGACTTTGTGGCGGGGGAGGGCAGTTACAGATCTTATGCAGCGGTCCTTATCCTGGCTCACAGATCCACGCAGCAGGGGATCTGTAACCCTACTCCCCCTGCCAGAAAGTCACATAGCCGACACATACACGCAGTCCCCCCCAGGAGTGCTGGCAGGCTCCGTTGAAATAACCAGTCCACCACTGCGGAGCCTGTCAGTCCTGGAGTTTAGAAGCATCATTTGCATCAGAACACTAAACCCGCACCCCGCCACAGTCTGCGTCCCCGGTTTAAAACATTCCCGCGAAAACAGTAATACAGACAACGGTGTTCACTAACAAAATAGAACTGATTTTATTTGTTGGGAAGGGGAAGGGGGTGAAGGGGGTATGTAACTGGAGAGGATAGTCAACATGAACTGGGTAAAGAAACGGGGGCAGGTTCAGCTTCTGTGTCCACAAACTTAACAGTCACCGGTTACCCTGCTCAGTCTGGAACCTTGCTTTCAAAGCCTCCCGGATGCACAGCGCGTCCCGCTGGGATCTTCTAATCGCCCGGCTGTCTGGCTGGGCGTAATCAGCAGCCAGGCTATTTGCCTCAACCTCCCACCCCGCCATAAAGGTCTCCCCCTTGCTCTCACAGAGATTGTGGAGCACACAGCAAGCTGCTATAACAATGGGGATATTGGTTTCGCTGAGATCACAGCGAGTCAGTAAGCTTCTCCATCTCCCTTTGAGACGGCCAAAAGCACACTCCACCACCATTCTGCACTTGCTCAGCCGGTAGTTGAACAGTTCTTTTTCTGTGTCCAGGGCGCCAGTATAGGGCTTCATGAGCCAGGGCAGTAGCGGGTAGGCTGGGTCCCCGAGGATCACTGTAGGCATCTGCACATCCCCAACAGTTATTTTGTGGTCCGGGAAGTAAATACCTTCCTGCAGCCGTCTAAACAGACCAGAGTTCCTGAACACGCGAGCGTCATGAACCTTGCCCGGCCATCCGACGTTGATGTTGGTAAAACGTCCCCTATGGTCCACCAGTGCTTGCAGCACCATTGAAAAGTAGCCCTTTCTGTTAATGTACTGGCTGGCCTGGTGGTATGGTCCCAGGATAGGGATGTGAGTCCCATCTATAGCCCCACCGCAGTTTGGGAATCCCATCGCAGCGAAGCCATCTATGATGGCCTGCGCATTTCCCAGGGTCACTACCTTTGACAGCAGTACCTTAACGATTGCGTTGGCTACTTGCATCACAACAACCCCCACGGTAGATTTGCCAACACCAAAGTGGTTCGCGACTGACCGGTAGCTGTCTGGCGTTGCAAGCTTCCAGAGGGCTATGGCCACTCGCTTCTGGACAGTCAGGGCTGCTCGCATCCGGGTGTCACTTCGCTTCAGGGCAGGGGACAACAACTCACAAAGTTCGAGGAAAGTCCCCTTCCGCATGCGAAAGTTTCGCAGCCACTGGGATTCATCCCAGACCTGCAGCACTATGCGGTCCCACCAGTCCGTGCTTGTTTCCCGGGCCCAGAATCGCCGTTCCACAATATCCACATGACCCATTGCCACCGTGATGTCCTGGGCGCTGGGGCTCGTGGTTTCTGACAGCTCTGTGCTACTCTCCGACTTCAGTCCCTCACGGCGTTGCCGTAGCCTCCTCGCCTGATTTATCTGCATCTGCCTCAGGGAAAGGTGTATGATAAGCTGCGAGGCGTTGAGAACGGCCACAACTGCAGCGATGGTCGCAGCGTGATCCATGATCGCAGTGCTGTGGCGTCCACGCTGTCACTGACCAGAAAAGTGCGCGAACTGATTTCCCGCCGGCGCTTTCATGGAGGGAGGGAGGGCGTTAGTGACGGACGGATGACGACACATTTTTTTACCCAGAAGGCATTGGCGGCTCGACCCAGAATTCCAATGGGCAGCGGGGACTGCGGGAACTGTGGGATAGCTGCCCACAGTGCACCGCTTCCAATATCGACGCTCGCCCCGTTAGTGTGGACTCACAAAGTCGAATTACTCTCCTTAGTGTGGACACACACGTTCGACTTTGCAATATCGATTCCACATATTCGATTTAAGTGAAATCGAACTACCCTCGTAGTGTAGACATACCCTTAGTTATGTCGTATTCCTACCACAAGCATATTTTCATAAAGAATATGGAGTATAACTATGCTTCCAGAGTAATGCAAATTTACAAGAATCCTTCTCATTGTGCCCCGTATCATCCTGAACTCATTCTTCAGCTTCAGAAGACTTAAAAATTATCTCCAGTCATCAGTGGGACAGACACAACTGAATAATGTAACTGTCATAATGTGCATCAAGACAATACCAGGGAACTAGATGTAAATAAGATTGCTGACAGTTTCATCCAGAAAGCTACAGTGAGATATAATGTCTTTAAATTGGGATGTTAGTGAAGACAGCTTGTAGGTGATTGCAATGGTTTTAATATAATGTAATTCATGATAATATAATTATGTAGTTCATAACAATTTAATTATTGTTAAAATAGTAAAGATATCAGTTATAGACACATTCAATAATTAGAATAGGAAAGAAGAATATAAATATGCTGAAAATAGCCTCCCCCAAAAAACTGGCAGAGTGCACCACCACCCCACCCAGCACACAGACCTCTTCAATAGCACTCACTGGCACAAAAAAAAAAGGCAGTGCCTATAGAACAGGAGAAAAACTCTTCAATTATTCACGTGTGTCATTCCTTTTCAGACCGACTACGGATGGAAATGGGTAAGTTTGACTTGGTTTATGTAGGTTTCCACTCAAGTAGAAAGGGGTGGAGCATATCATGGGATTACAGGTGATTCATATTTGCTGATCAAAGCACTGCTCCCTTTCAGAGCAATCCACTGCACAGCGGTGGCCAAATCCATCTCTGCTGTAACATCAGTAATGTCAGTGTAGTTACACCAGGGAAAAATAAGCCCTAAGATTTTTTCTGCAATCTTGTTATAATCGCAGCTAACAAACCCCTATCCCAACTCTCTCCCTCCTCCCATTTAAATCATTTTTTTTACTAAAGAAAATTGTGTACTTTTTTTCTTAGATCAACTGCAGAGGGAAAGGAGTAAGTTTACATTGATTTCTGTAAGCTTCTACTCAAGCTACCAAGATAGGAAAAAGTTATTGAAGCTGTGTTGGTCCCAGAATATTAGAGAGACAAGGTGGTTAAAGTAATGTCTTTCATTGAACCAACTTCTGTTGGTGAAAGAGACAAGCTTTCAAGCTTACAGGGAGCCCCCCCCCCCCCCCCCCCCATCTGGTAACAGCTCTGCAGAACTGCTCTGTGTGAGCTTGAGAATTTGTGTTTTTCAACAACAGAATTTGGTCCAATAAAAGATATTACCTCACCCCAGGGCCGGCTCTAGCATTTTTGCCACCCCAAGCAGCGGAAAAAAAAAAAAAAAGCCGCGATCGCGATCGGCAGCAGCTCTACCGCCGCTTCATTCTACAATGGCAATTCGGCGGCAGGTCCTTCGCTCCCAGAGGGAGTGACGGCCCTGCCGCTGAATTGCCGCCGAAGAGCCGGACGTGCCGCCCCCCTCTTCATTGGCCGCCCCAGGCACCTGCTTGCTATGCTGGTGCCTGGAGCCGGCCCTGCCTCACCCACCTTTTCTCACTAAAAAAGCAAGAATATATTTGTAAAAATGTGTTTATTTCATCTCAGTTAAACAATGTGCCCATGTGTAAGCTGTGAGCACCCTGTCAATTATTTCAAAATACAAAATCAGATAAAAATATCACGCCTTCTGTCTGATAACACCTCAACATATTGGTGAGCTCTGAACCATGCTCTGAAAGTTTGGCAATCCAGGGTATTTCACACCTAGGTCAGGAGAGTATTCCAAAGCTCCAGGAACTTTATATAGAGCTCTCTGCCACCAGCAACTTTATATTAAGGAGATCTAGCCTCAGCTTGTTTGCTGATTGCAGCTGTGGCATGACATGAAGGAATTGTATGTGATATATATTTATTATCTAGAGTGCTGCTCCATCTCAGTGAAATCTACTACACAGCAGTGGCCAAATTCAACCCTGTTGTGAAGTCGGTGTGATTACATCAAGGGTGAATTAGGTGACAGTTTTTGCAAAACTCCCGTTGGAACAAATGTTGATTTATTTAATTCTTAGCAAGAGGGCTAATCTGTAGAGTGGATTTCTGCTAATCTTTGCATAATCTGCTAAATTTTGATCATATGAGAAGCAAATATTAAATACAGGTGGGATTGGTAATTAATGCAGTGACCATTGTACATTGTGGAAAAAAAAAACATTTTACATTTTCTTGGAAGACATGAGAAAGAACCAGCGATAGAATCATAGAATATCAGGGTAGGAAGGGGCCTCAGGAGGTCATCTAGTTCAACCCCCTGTTCAAAGCAGAACCAATCCCCAACTAAATCATTCCAGCCAGGGCTTTGTCAAGACTAACCTTAAAAACCTCTAAGGTTGGGAGGCTGGGAGCAGCAGGATGGTGGTAAAATATATACATAGCACAAGATTTGGCCCTATGTGGGTCGTTGAATAAGGTTGATTGGTGCTATTCACAAAGTTAAAAATTCAGTTAGCTAAATGTATTGTTAAACAAACGTTCAAGAACCAAAAATAATCATCTAATTTATAATAATATAATAATTTATAATAATAATAATCTGTTGCAGTCCAATTCTGTAATGATTGTGGTAAGTTTGCACTGATTTGTAAGTAGTGATATTCAGATTTTTTTTCTGTTTTGCAATGTATATCCTATATTTCTAAACTTTCTACTTATCCACTTACCTATTCTGTCTCATTTACATCAAAATGTCCAACAGTTTCATTTCTAGAGTGTCTCATCACCATACAAATCATCACTGTGATAAAGTGTCTCAAATTGTCTATATGCCTCCTGGAAGCTAGCAGGCAATAATTATTAAACTTTTTTGCAAATTTCCTACTCTTTCTCTTTGTTTTCCTTTTTGCAGCTGTGGGAAAGCCAGGTTAAATGAATGGGCTGTCCACTTGCTCTGCATTTTGAAAACTGTGACATGATTATCACAGTTCAGGGCAACTCTCCCTGTATTACCCCTCTGTGGTCTCTTGAGGGCTCATCAGCCATCACCTCTCTTGGGCAGAGATCTGTGTCTCTCTCCCTCCTGACTGGAGTTTGTCCAGGCTGCACAGTTCCCTGCCTACAATGTGATATCCCCAGCAAGCCAGACTGCCTAAACAGGCCTGCATCTGTACTTTGCTTTCTCTTCAAAGGCTATGTGCAGCTGGAATTGCCAGCAGGCACAAGTTACCACATAGCTTTTTATATGCAAACATTTCTTTGCAAGGTGAAAGCATTACAGAGAAAACAGTGGAGTAAGATATCCCAAAGGTATTTTAGGAAATTGCCATATCTGTCACAGTGATATTCATGGGTGACTGGTATGAGTAGAGGATGCAGGGGGAGCTAATTCCTTATCCATCAGCATCCTGTGACCATTACGCTTTTCCTGCAGTCTTTCTATAGGTCCCATCTAACAGCCACCTCTGCCAAGTCATACTATGTAGAAAACATTTGTTTACAGGATAGAACAAAAACTCTGCTGTTACTCAAATGTGTGTCATTTCTTTACAGCCCAACTGCAGGGGCAAATTGGTAAGTTTGGTGTGTTCGGGGTGTTATATCACCTGTTTTCTTTGATCTGTGGGATGCAACCTTAAACAGCTTAAATTAGTTAACATAATAAAGTTTTTTGTTTGTTTTACATTTCTTTTTGTTTTCAGTAACCCAAATTTAATACACAGATTAACTTAGTTTGTTTACAATGTAGTAGGGACCAAGTCTTTTATAACACAAGCTATACCTTTTCAATCAATTCTGTGAGCAGGGCCTGCCTCTTACTCACAACTTAACTTTATTTTATAGCAACAAGATTTTAACTACTTTAGCCCAGGCCTCATACCAGGCCTCTGATATCTGGGCTTATGTCTGAAACATGGGCTTATGTTTCAGGCCATATTCCTACTACACCTTCCATTGATGCAGAGATGGAGCTCATGATGGACTTTATATTTGCTGACCGGAGCACCCCTCCCTCATAGAACAGTCTGCTGCACAGCCATAGCCAGAAGTATCCCTGCTGAAAATGCAGAGCTTCTAGTGCAATCTAATAGTGATTTAAACCTAGGGTTGCCGGGTGTCCACCGATCAGGCCGTTAAAAGTCCGGTCGGCGGTGCTGCAGGTCTAAGGCAGGCTAATCCCTGTCTGTCTTGGCACCACGCTGCGCCCTGGAAGCAGCCAGCAGGTCCAGTTCCTAGGCAGGGGTGCCCGGGGCTCTATGCACTGCCCCCGCCCTGAGCACTGGCTCCGTACTCCCATTGGCGAGGAACCATTGCCAATGGGAGCAGGGGAGCGCAGTGCCTGCAGGGGAAAGCAGCTCGCTGGGCCTTCTGTCATCCCCCCCATGCCTAGCACCCGGACCTGCTGGCCGCTTCTGGGGCACAGAGCGGAGCCAGGACAGGTAGGGACTAGACTGCCTTAGACCTGCTGCACCACTGACTGGGAGCCGCCCAAGGTAAGCCTGTGCCCCAATGCCGAGCCCCAGACCTCTGCCCCAGCCCTGAGCCCCCCACCAAACCCGGAGACCCCTCCTGCACCCCAAACCTCTCAGCCCTGGCCCCGCCCCATAGCCCGCACCCCCTCCGACACCCCAAACACCTGCCTCAACCCACAGCTCCCTCCTGCACTCCGAATCCCTTGACCCCACAGCCTGGAGACCCCTACTGCACCCCAAACCCCTCATTCCCATCCCACCCCAGAGCCCGCACCCCCAGCCACAGCCATCACCCCCTCCTCCACCCCAACTCCCTTCCCCAGCCCAGAGCCCCCTCCCACACCCTGAAGCCCTCATTTCTGGCCTCACCCCAGAGCTCGCACCCCAGTTAGAGCCCTCATCCCCTCCCACACCCCAACCCCCTTCCCCAGCACAGTGAAAATGAGTGAGGGTGGTGGAGAGCGAGCCACAGAGGGAGGGGGAATGTAGTGAGTGGGGGCAGTGCCTCGGGAAGGGGTGGGGCTAGGGTGTTCAGTTTTGTGCGATTAGAAAGTTGGCAACCCTATTTAAGTCCCAGTCATGAATTAGGCCTTTCTAAAAAATAAAGAAAAAAAGTTGCTGTCTTTTTATAACTCTCACCTAACAGACATCTACCCCTTCTCAACCTCTATAAAAGAAGTTTTTTGAAGAAGAGGGGAATTATTTTCTTACTCAAATAGTTGTCATTCTTTTGCAGACCAACAACGGAGAGAAATGAGTAAGTTTTCATTGATTTATATAGCCTGCTATTCAAGCAAAGGAAGAAAGAGAGGAATATGGTGGAATTGTGGATGCGGTGTATTTGTTGTTTAGAAATTGCTTCTCTCTGAAAACATTCCACTGCATGGACATGGATGAATTCATCCCATCTGTAACTACAGTGATGTCAATGTAGTTACACTTGGGTAAATTAGCCCCTAGAATTTTGGAAAACTCCAACATATTTTTTTCCTGAATTAGTATTCAGATGTTTACAGAGGGGGGAAATTATTTCATTAGTCATATGTGCAATATTGCCAACAGCCTCCTAGCCACCTGCAGATTTGAGAAGGAATTTTTATAAGCTGCATGTATTTGAATGTCCAGCAACAGTGAATTGTCCAGAAGGACCTAGAGGTTGATAGTCAACTTCAGCACAGTGCTTCTGTCCATGAATCCTACTTAATTCTTAATTATCAGGAGGGGGTAAATTAAGCAATTTAAAAGATGCTTGAAGAAAAGGGCAAAAATTATGTAATTTCTCAAATGTGTGTCATTCTTTTACAGACGAGCTTCAGAGACAGAGACAAAGGGGTAAGTTAGCACCGAATTGTACAACTTTCTACTCTTGAGGGGAGAGAGGATATCGGCTAGAAATCACTGTATTATTTTTGAAGGAATCAAGGGCACCAGTGATGAACTGGAGGGAGATTAGAGAAGTTTATTGCAGCTGGCAGTTGGGTTACATTGCTCATTATTCATTGGGGGATTGTTGGGACTGGCTGTTATTTGTGTTGGGTTGGGAGTGTCAGAGGAAGCTACAGTTTGTTGCCATTTTTGGCACATCTGCTAGGAAATCTATGAGCTTCTCCTGGTGGAATGTCTTCTCAAGGGGGATGGGCTTCCCAGCTCATGGAGGAGATAAAGTGTGCTGTCTGGAAACCTACACTTTGAAGCCAAAGCAGGTTCTATCCATGGATCCTGGACCATCCACAGAGAGAACAGGAGTACCTGTGGCACCTTAGAGACTAACAAATTTATTTGAGCATAAGCTTTCGTGGGCTACAGCCAACTTCACCAGATGCATAGAATGGAACATATAGTAAGAAGATATATATACATACAGAGAACATGAAAAGGTGGAAGTTGCCATACCAACTCTAAGAGGCTAATTAATTAAGATGAGCTATTATCAGCTCAACTTCCACCTTTTAAAGATCAGAAAAAAATTATCTGAGGTGTCAGTCTCTACGACTAGAGCCAATCCTGTTAATAAAGACTGGAAGGGCAAGGGAGGCATGAGGATTCAGCCTGAAGTGGTGTTGGCCTCTCTGACAAAAACCAATCTGCAGGGGAAAGACTCTTCTGAATCAGATATGTTTAAAGAGCTGAACAGTGATGTATTTCCTCATGGGAAGGTGAGGAGACATTCCTGCTCAGATCCAATAGTCTCCGATATGGATGAGGGAGGGAATTTTTATCAGAAGAAGAGGAATGAATGGAAGTGCAGGAGTCAGATCCAGACTCTGGAGAAATGACATCCCCAGATGAGAATGTAGGGGACAAGTCAGCCTTTTCACCTTCAGAAGATATGGTGGCACCCCATGAGTTAGTGGATCATATGGCGAAGACATTGGATATTCCGTAGTTTCAACTGAGGTATCCTCTCATCCTGTATTTAATATACTGGTAGATGTGTTGGAGGCTGAAATGCTGTCAGGTTGACCTTATGTCAATATAAAAAGTGAGAATAGTTGTTAACTTGGAGTTTGTTCCTGCTGTCAGTGAAATCATTGAAATCATTGGCATGAGTCTCAATGATGCCAACAGGGAGGAATGGGTCCCAAATATTAAAAGACAGTGCATTTATTGGCAATATATATATTGCAGGCTGGCTCCAGGTGGAAAACAGTAAGTTTGCTCTGATTTTTAGGGATTGGAGGGGGAAGGTTTGTATTGATCTCCATAACTTTATTGTGCAGCAGGGAAGGGATAGAGGTTCTCATGGAATT
>NW_020688728.1:0-4028 GCF_002925995.2 Terrapene triunguis | reverse complement strand
CAGTGTGATGCTGTTGCAAAAAAAGCAAACATGATTCTGGGATGTATCAACAGGTGTGTTGTGAGCAAGACATGAGAAGTCATTCTTCCGCTCTACTCTGCGCTGGTTAGGCCTCAACTGGAGTATTGTGTTCAGTTCTGGGCACCGCATTTCAAGAAAGATGTAGAGAAATTGGAGAGGGTCCAGAGAAGAGCAACAAGAATCATTAAAGGTCTTGAAAACATGACCTATGAAGGAAGGCTGAAAGAATTGGGTTTGTTTAGTTTGGAAAAGAGAAGACTGAGAGGGGACATAGACTCATAGACTTTAAGGTCAGAAGGGACCATTATGATCATCTTGTCTGACCTCCTGCAAAAGGCAGGCCACAGAATCTCACCCACCCACTCCTGTAACAAATCCCTAACCTATGCCTGAATTATTGAAGTCCTCAAATACTGGTTTAAAGACCTCAAGGTGCAGAGAATCCTCCAGCAAGTGACTCGTGCCCCACGCTGCAGAGGAACGCGAAAAACCTCCAGGCCCTCTGCCAATCTGCCCTGGAGGAAAATTCCTTCCCGACCCCAAATATGGCGATCAGTTAAACCCTGAGCATGTGGGCAAGACTCACCAGCCAGCACCCAGGAAAGAATTCTCTGTAGTAACTCAGATCCCACCCCATCTAACATCCCATCACAGACCATTGGGCATATTTACCTGCTAATAATCAAAGATCAATTAATTGCCAAAATTAGGCTATCCCATCATACCATCCCCTTCATAAACTTATCAAGCTTAGTCCTGAAGCCAGATATGTCTTTTGCCCCACTACTCCCCTTGGAAGGCTGTTCCAGAACTTCACTCCTCTAATGGTTAGAAACCTTCATCTAATTTCAAGTTTAAACTTCCTAATGTCCAGTTTATATCCATTTGTTCTTGTGTCCACATTGGTACTAAGCTTAAATAATTCCTCTCCCTCCCTGAAATTTATCCCTCTGATATATTTATAAAGAGCAATCATATCTCCTCTCAGCCTTCTTTTGTTTAGGCTAAACAAGCCAAGCTCTTTGAGTCTCCTTTCATAAGACAGGTTTTCCATTCCTCGGATCATCCTAGTAGCCCTTCTCTGTACCTGTTCCAGTTTGAATTCGTCCTTCTTAAACATGGGAGACCAGAACTGCACACAATATTCCAGATGAGGTCTCACCAGTGCCTTATATAACGGTACTAACACCTCCTTATCTTTACTGGAAATACCTCGCCTGATGCATCCCAAGACCGCATTAGCTTTTTTAATGGCCATATCACATTGGCGGCTCATAGTCATCCTGTGATCAACCAATACTCCGAGGTCCTTCTCCTCCTCTGTTACTTCCAACTGATGTGTCCCCAATTTATAACCAAAATTCTTGTTATTAATCCCTAAATGCATGACCTTGCACTTTTCACTATTAAATTTCATCCTATTACTATTACTCCAGATCTTCCTGTATGATATCCCGGTCCTTCTCTGTATTAGCAATACCTCCCAGCTTTGTGTCATCCGCAAACTTTATTAGCACATTCCCACTTTTTGTGCCAAGGTCAGTAATAAAAAGATTAAATAAGATTGGTCCCAAAACCGATCCCTGAGGAACTCCACTAGTAACCTCCTTCCAGCCTGACAGTTCACCTTTCAGTATGACCCGTTGTAGTCTCCCCTTTAACCAGTTCCTTATCCACCTTTCAGTTTTCATATTGATCCCCATCTTTTCCAATTTTGCTAATAATTCCCAATGTGGAACCGTATCAAATGCCTTACTGAAATCGAGGTAAATTAGATCCTCTGCATTTCCTTTGTCTAAAAAATCTGTTACCTTCTCAAAGAAGGAGATCGGGTTGGTTTGGCACGATCTACCTTTTGTAAAACCATGTTGTATTTTGTCCCAATTACCATTGACCTCAATGTCCTTAACTACTTTCTCCTTCAAAATTTTTTCCAAGACCTTGCATACTACAGATGTCAAACTAAGAGGCCTATAGTTACTCGGATCACCTTTTTTCCCCTTCTTAAAAATAGGAACTATGTTAGCAATTCTCCTGTTGTACGGTACAACCCCTGAGTTTACTGATTCATTACAAATTCTTGCTAATGGGCTTGCAATTTTGTGTGCCAGTTCCTTTAATATTCTTGGATGAAGATTATCTGGGCCCCCCGATTTAGTCCCATTAAGCTGTTCAAGTTTGGCTTCTACCTCGGATGCGGTAATATCTACCTCGATATCCTCATTTGTCATCCTACCATTATCTCTAAGACCCTTATTAAAGACTGAGGCAAAGTATTTGTTTAGATATTGGTCCATGCCTAGATTATCCTTAACCTCCTCTCTATCCTCATTGTTTAGCGGTCCCACTTCATCTTTCTTTGTTTTCTTCTTATTTATATGGCTATAGAACCTTTTACTATTGGTTTTAATTCCCTTTGCAAGGTCCAACTCTACATGGCTTTTGGCCTTTCTCACTTTATCCCTACATGTTCTAACCTCAATAAGGTAGCTTTCCTTGCTAATCCCTCCCATCTTCCACTCCTTGTAGGCTTTCTGCTTTTTCCTAATCACCTCTCTGAAATGCTTGCTCATCCAGCTTGGTCTACAACTCCTGCCTATGAATTTTTTCCCCTTTCTTGGGATGCAGGCTTCTGATAGTTTCTGTAACTTTGACTTGAAGTAATTCCAGGCCTCCTCTGCCTTTAGATCCACAAGTTCTTCAATCCAATCCACTTCCTTAACTAATTTCCTTAATTCTTTAAAGTTAGCCCTTTTAAAATAAAAAACCTTAGTCCCAGATCTATTTTTGTTTAATCTTCCATCTAGTTTGAACTGAATGAGCTCATGATCACTCGAACCAAGGTTGTCCCCTACAACCATTTCTTCTATGAGGTCCTCACTACTCACCAAACCCAAATCTAAAATGGCATCCCCTCTTGTTGGTTCTTCAACTACTTGGTGAAGGAATCCTATCGCATCTAGGAAAATCTGAGCCCTATTATTATTACTAGCACTTGTCCTCCAGGCTATATCTGGGAAGTTAAAGTCTCCCATGATCACACAATTCCTATCAGTGTTTACTTCATTAAAAAGATTAAAGCGGTCTCCATCCATATCCAAATCAGATCCCGGCGGTCTGTAGCACACCCCAAGCACTATCTCAGGGGAGGCTCTAGTAGCTTTCTTCCCCAATGTGATTTTTGCCCAGACAGACTCTGTCTTCTCCATTCCATCACTTCTTATTTCTTTACAGTCTACCTCATCATTGATATACAATGCTACTCCACAACCTTTGCCTTTGTTTCTGTCTTTCCTAAACAGCACATAGACTTCAATACCTGTACTCAAGTCATGACTACTATTCCACCATGTTTCTGTTATCCCTATAATATCCGATTTCACTTCCTGCACCAGTAGCTCTAGTTCCTCCATTTTGTTACCTAGGCTCCTCGCATTAGTGTACAAACATCTTAATTTTTGCCGTTTGGCTTCACTGACATTCTTTACCTGATTAGGCACAGACATTCTACCACCAGTATCACCTATTAGACTGGTATGTACACAACCCTTCCTCCTTACGTCCATTCTCATACCCACAGCTGTATCCTTTCTTACTTTGTTTTCTTCCTTCTCAATGTTAAATTCCGGCATGGAGATTACCTGGACATCTCCCAACCATCTCCCTCAAATTCCTAGTTTAAAGCTCTCTTAATCAGTTGCGCCAGTCTCCATCCTAGAACTCTATTTCCCTCCTTACTTAGGTGAAGTCCATCCTGAGAGAACAATCCTCTGTCTATGAATGCTTCCCAGTGGCCATACATACCAAAGCTCTCCTTATAGCACCACTGCCAGAGCCATCTGTTGATCACCATAATCTTGTCACACCTTTGTTGCCCTTCTCTAGGAACAGGCAGAATCCCACTGAAGATCACCTGTGCCTCGATTTCCTTAAGCGTCTTCCCCAGCCTGATAGCAGTTTTCAGGTATCTAAAAGGGTGTCATAAGGAGGAGGGAGAAAACTTGTTC
>NW_020688727.1:0-6864 GCF_002925995.2 Terrapene triunguis | reverse complement strand
TTGCTGTACCCAAACAAAAAGTGAGAACTCAGTTTTTCTCCGACAATTTGGAGGCTCGTCCGGGATGGCAACGCCCGCAGAGGCACCGGCAGTTGCTACGGATCGTTCCCCTTCGAACCCCATGGCGCCACAATAGAGATAGGAGACCTTTTGAAATCTCTATTGGGGTGTCGGAGGAGGACTGTCCGTGGGCCGTCTGTCCCTGTTGGGCTCACGCCATCCGAACTTATTGACTGTGCAGCAAGGTCAGATGCTGAGCGGCGTAGGGGAATTGTTTGCTGCCCCCTGTATGCATATGCGAGGTGCATAGGATTGCACCTGTGTTGAGGTGCATAGAATTGTTGAGGGGTTGTTACTGCCTCAGCAGGAGGGGTTTTTACCGCCTCATAGTCCGGACAGAGGGGTTGTTTACCGCCTCAAGAGGGGTTTTTACCGCCTCGAGTGATGCATCAAGGTACTTGGGAATAGTACCTGAGGTACTTGGGAATAGTACCTGGAGTAAGGCCTTGGTGTGTGTGTGTGTGTGTGTGTGTGTGTATACACCAGTGTAAACTGAGTGTTACCGGAAGACGCCCAGAGTACTCTGCGAAGTCTTTTGGCTCGTGACCAGAACTACTCTAACGCAAGCCCGGTAACTAGAGGATCTTTTAGGAGATCCGATCCACGGTACGCTAACTCGGCCTGGCATCGTCCGGCAAGGAGGCTGCCTGGGTCTAGGAGTGTGTGAACCCATCTTCCCTCCCCTTTTCCTCTCCGTGTGAGCCACTGACAGTCTGACCATCTCACTGGATGCAACAGAGTAAGCGGCGCCGTCTCTCTGAGATTAGCCGACGCTCTTTGCTGAAGGGAGGTGTAGGAGGTCATGGCTATCCTCGTTAGTCTCTCCTGTGTGAGTACCCTGTAGGGAGAGATCCTTAGTTTATAAGCCGCTAGCGCGGACAGGGCATCCTCCTCCCTGTGTGTGTGATTGGAAAATGGGTGGGGGACAGTCTAAGGATTCCCTCTCACCCCCTAAGGGTACCCCAACTTATTTCATGTACGTACATTATGGTCCTAAAACCTGCAGGTATTTAGAGAATTTGAATCATTACACGCGTGAAAATTCATCTAAACAATGCCCACTAGAAGGTACCTTCAATCTAGATAAGATCATACATCTCAGAGGAGCTTTTAATCACCAAAAAACCTCTGACACACAATGGGAGCAATTTGTCTATTGAGGAAAGGAACGGGTTAATTTGAAATTCAGCTTGGTCCAGAGATAAAGAGAAAGTTAATCTGCGTTCAAGGTCAAGAATCAATGCAGACCAGGCTAAGTACAAAGAAAACTGCTTTCGGCCCCAGCTGGCTGTGAAAAAATATAGACATAGTCAAACCAAAGGCAATACAAGTTACAGTGCAGAGATTACATTTGCAAAGCTTAACTGTCCAGTGAGATCCAACAGTCTGCCTTTGCAACCCTGGAGCCGGCGTGGTTTGGGAACGCTGAAGAAGCCACAGGCAGCCGGCCTGGACTGGAATCACTGAAAAGACGCCCCAGGAGACCTCAGGGTGTAAAAGAACTGCCCTCCCAAGAGAGGAAGCAAGTTGGAGATTGCACAGCGCCTTCTCTCAACGTTATACACAGACGTGGCCAGTCTGGACGTACGTGTGTAAGTATAAAAGTGTGCCCACTCTCAGCTGCAGTAAGTCTGAGAAACGGAGAGGGATTTAGCATTCCTCTCTCCACCCCGGTTGACCGGGAAGGGTGTCAGGTGGATCTACCCCAGTCGTAGCAGGACTGGGCAATAGAGAAGTTGAAGTAATAGGAAGAGTTGTGTACTTGATAACTAGAGTTAAGCAATTAAGAGCATAGATCATGAACCAGGCAGCAACTCAAACCTACGCCCAGGGCAAGTTGCAAGCCTTGAAACAGGACTTCCAGGCAGAAAAGGAAGCACTGGCTAAGCAAGTACCGGTCCTTCAGGGACTTGTCAGAATTTAACCATTTGTGTTTGCATATGCTGTAAGAGCAGTGTGTTTGCCACAAGAGAAAATTGAAATTGAATAGTTAAACGCCAATGGGCCATGCGTTTTGCCCAAGTGGCAAGCCTCACGAGGGAGGACTCGGGTAGCCTTGTAAGTAAGAATGTTTAAGAGAAAAGACCAGGAAGGGTGGGGGCTAGTTAAAAAGCCCACCCTCCTATCTAAATTGGTAGTGAAAAAGCCGGTGCCCATGGAAGGGATGGTTCAGCGAAAAAAGCAGGATCGGGCCCAAGCGGGCAGGCAACAGATAGAGAGATTGGAAAACAGGTTGGAAATTTTAAGGGCATAGTGGAAGAAAAGGAGTAAGTAATTATAAGCATGGGGATTTCAAATCCCCAGGACAATAATTGGAATGGTAAAATCTGAGTTAATTGGGTGTCGTTTTGGGAGACAAGCAAGTGATTTAAGAAAAAAGAGTAAGAAGTTAACTCTGTAGTTGCTAGAGGGAATCAAGCAGTGAAACTTGGTAGAAATGTCTGTAAGTAATTCAGGCAAAAGGTTATTTAAGTGGAATTATTCGACTATGAATACGTTAGTCTAATTTGCTGAAAAACACTCCTGCTGTGTACAATCTGTGTTTTATAAGTTTGAGATGAATTGGTATTGTTTTAACGTTGCAAAACTGAAAATACTTTTGCCAGACACAGGAAACTAGTGTTGTTTAAGGTATTTAGCATTTAATCCTTCAGATGACTTAATGCTTTACAAGATTTAAAATGTTTTAACTAAAGACCAAAGGTTGTGGCTGCAGCAGGGTAGTCAAAGCCAGGAGAATAAAAGATTTGAATTTGTTTTTGGGTAACAAAATAGCAGATAAAAGATCTGGTAAAAAGAGAGAGAAGGACAGTGCCCCTGGCTCTGTGTGGTCGAGCTGTCACTTTACTAGGGGTGCATAGAGATTTTGTAAGCACAAAAGAAATAGACACCTTGTGTAGAAATTGATGTGGCTAGTGTTGTGGAAATTAAATTGTGGATAGGATGTGCATTTTCCCCAGAACATGTGCAGTGTATATTGTAGCAAAGGTAAAAGAAATGCAAACCTACCAATATAGGTTGTGTTGTCTTTTTCAGATCACTGTGTGTTTGAAAGCAAAAGTTAAAAGTAAAAGGCAATCAAAAGTTTGGAAAAGTTAATTGTGTCCCTTTTAAAGTAAGAATCTTTAAGCTGTGGATAGCTTTGGATCTGGAAGCAAGCCAGAAAGCATCTGTATTAATGCAATTTTCTAACTAATAAGGTAAAAGCCACTGAAACCTGGGCTGCCTATGAAACAAATACAAGGAAATATGGGGTAATTCCTCTGTTTTGCCTGAAATCAACAAGAATATGTGTATATAAAGGAAATATATTAAGCAATGACTGACTACCCAGAAGGGGTAGACCTCTGTTCTTTTGTCTTTCAAATCATCAGAGAAAACGGATGCCAGCTGAACAGCATTCAATGTACCATGCATTTACTGGTACAATAGGAATTATTTTTGTGTTCTTTGTCCTGTCTTGTGGTGTTTGTCTTGTGGCCAGAATTGTTGGGTTTAATATTTTCATAAGACAGTCTAGTTCAAAATTAAATAGAAGGGTTAAATCAAAAAGCAGATACTTGTTTTGTTCAACTTGGAATACAAAGTGTTTGAATAAATCAGGAAAAGGTAATATACTAAAGTCTAATACATTTGCTTAAGTAAGAAAAAAAACTTCATTGGCCAGATTTTTTTAATTGAAAAATTGTTGTTAAAAATTTGCATACCAACAGTCTTTGGAAGCAAGAACATGGAAGGTTAACCCACTCCCCATATTGCCCATGGGATCCTTCTGGCTACCTCAGATTTCTAGCCAGAGGGCTGGGGAGGGAGGAAAGCTATTGAACACCTAAGGTTGTACTGAGTGAACTCCTCAAAAGTGGGTGTGCTTGTCCTGGTTTGTTGCTCCAAAGCTCTGTAATAAAGTTATTTTACTGGAAGGGTGTACATGGCATATATTGAATAATAAGACTAATGTACTGTATAATGGCAATGTGTATGTGTTCATTGTTGGGAAAAGGTGTATGAGTAAAGAGTGAAAGTTTCCTTTTTAGGTTAAAAGAAGCCAAGAAGGGGAGAAGAAAAAAAAACAGAATAAGTTAACTAAGGAAAAATAGCTAGCAAGCTCAGTCCAAAGATAAGATGTTGGCCCCATCCAAAAATACTACCCATAGCTAAGACTTGGCTGACAGCCAAGAAAAGGGGAGCCTGAATGTGCCCAAACAACTATGAGATCTGCAAAACACTGCCAGGCATTAATGAAATGTGTTAGGTTTCTTTTCTCACAGATAAAAGAAGTGCTACCCAAAGACCCTAGCAGCCCTGCCATTAATTGAAACAAGTAGACTGAGTCTATGTAAAGTCCATCAATGAAAAACTGCTTTGGCTCCACACTGGAAAGGCCCTTTCCAAGTCCTGTTAACCACCAGCACTGCTGTGAAGTGCCAAGGACTGCCCACCTGGACCCATGCTTCTCACTGCAAAAAGACCCCTCCACCTGGAGAGGATTCTCCAGCTGCTGATCAGCCTATTTCTCCTGCTAGCTCTGCTGTGCCTCCTGGACAGCAGGAAAGGAGAACAAGGTGAAGTGCTAGTAACCTCTCCCTTGTCCACTAACAGACCTACTGTGCCTTTGGATTTTCCTAGAAAAAGCAAAACCATTACAGGGTGATGTGCTAGTAACCTCTCCCCTGTATGATGCTAAACCACACTGTTTCAGGAAAAGAAAAGAAGAAACACTTGCTTCATTAAAACCACAAAGTCCAAGAATTCCTGACTACAAGAGACATTAAGAACTGACCTTGGTAAAGAAACAAAAAATTACACACTGGCAGAAAAAAACTTGTGGAACCCATGCTTGGAAACGTGGTATTAATTGAATTTTGGGGTTTATTCTACAGGCTACGCCCTGTGTTTTGAATAAGTCCTTCAGCATGTATTGCCCTCCCTAATTGAATTTTAAATGATAAGTACCAAAGGCACCTTGTTGCCATTGCCCCTGCCATCTCCTCCATTACACTATTACCCCTGTAACACATCCAAATACAGACAATGCCATATATTTAATAAAACCAATAACTAAGGCCTTCACACTTTAGTAATTTATTTAAATATTGTTTGAAAAAAATATATTTTTAAGGTTCAGGATATCCCATATAAGCGAACAATTAAATGAATACCCAAATTGCTCACAGGGGGCTGCCATTAGATTAGCACAACGGAGGGCTTGGGTTATTTCCTCTAGAAAGAAAAGAGACTTAACCGAATCCCTGTGGGATGGGGCCAATAGTGCAGCAGCAGTGTGAAATATTTTTAAGAACCAGGAACATGATGAGATATTGGGCCAACTAAAAAAGGCCATTGGCCTTGTTTCTGAAGCACAGCTAACCCAGGTACAGGCTGGAGTTGGTGAGTTACATGTTATCTCCGCCCTTAGTTCTATGACCCAGAAGTTGCTGACAAAGATGGTATTAAATATCACTGAGGCTGGAAAGGCATTGCAGTGGGATCTAGCATGTTCAAAAATTCAGGATTTCCTGAATGACCAGCTGATGGCCATTCGGAATGATCTAGAACATCAGGCTTGGCCCACTGCCCTTACAGACACATCAGGAGTACCATCTGATCTGTGGCCATGGAGACTTACTTGGAAACTTTCTAAATGAAAGTGCGGACGTTCTAAATGCTCCTTCCAAGCATATGGACCGGTAAAGGGGGTGTGGGCTCCCACATACCGAATCCTGCCGGGTCCATGGGGAGGATGCATGTGGGATTGGGTAATTCACCAAGACATCTGGGAAATTAGACCTCCTGGTATGCCCAATCGATTTTTAGTCAGTGCTCCTGGGATTACACCTGACATTTGGATGGGGTTAGGTAGTCTATGGACATTTTGGCCATTAGAACCCCCACAGCTTCAGTGTATACATAAACTGAAGCCAGAAAAAGTTGTCACTGTTTATAACTACGTTTGCTGGGAGGGTAGGGGACAAGGAACTACCCTGACAGGACACTTACTTTTTCAAGCTAATAATAGCTGTGTGTATGTTAATAACACCACATTGCAAGACATACATTTTAATCTCATTACCACTGCAGGCAATCATATTATTTACTGGCCTGCAGATAGAGTTTTTCAAGTAGCCCTTAGGTTCCAAATACCCTTTAATTGAACTAGTTTAGTACCTGATAGATTTTAAAATTTGTTTTCACTGTTACCAGAGATTCAAAAAATCTCTGAAGTACAAGGGCAAATTAAAGAGGCCCTTATTGTTATTTGGTCACCCAATTAGTGAACAATTAAACAAACCAGATACCCTTTAATTGGACTAGTTTAGTACCTAATAGATTTCAAAATTTGTTTTCGCTGTTACCAGAGATTCAGAAAATCTCTGAAGTACAAGGGCAAATTCACATGCTTCAAAATATATATCAAGTTGAAAAGTATGCCTTTCAGACTGCTTATAGAGTATCCACTTTATGTACTAAGTATAATGTATTGTGCTTTGTGACTAAGGCTGTACAATAACCCCATTATAGTATTGCTATGGGAATGTTATTGCTTGTATTGTTATTAGTTAGCTTAGGATTATGTTATTGTTGTTGTAAAGAACGTAATAATAGTAATACCTTTCACGTTTATGCTAATCATGCATTGTCATTACATCCAATCAGAACCCCTAAAATTAAACCATCTGATGTAAAATCTGAAGTCCAGGACTTAATGCAAATAAAGGTTTAAAAATGTTTGTTGTACTAGAAGTACAAAAGGGGGGGTTGTGGAAGCAGAGAAAAAACTGACAGAAAGAAACTGCAATGCATGAC
>NW_020688726.1:0-3545 GCF_002925995.2 Terrapene triunguis | reverse complement strand
CAGTAAAGCAGAAGGTTTATTTAGACGACAGGAATGCAGTCCAAGACAGGTCTTACAGGCGCAGACAACAGGACCCCCCCCCCCAGTTGGGTTCATCTTGGGGTCCCCGGGCACCCTAGCCCCCTTGGGGGATCAGAGCCCTGTCTGCCCTCCAGCCCAGGTCACTAGCCAGCTTCCAACTCTCTTTGTTCAGTTTCCCGGGCAAAGGTGTCACCTCGCCTCCCCCCCTTCCTGGGTTCTCATGTTACATGCTCAGGTATTCTCCTTCAGTCATTCACCCATCCCCCAATGCAGACCATCCTAGCCACACTCCCCTGTCAGCATTCACAGACTACTTTAAGAACAGTCTCAGTTCGTCACATCTCTCCCCCCTCCGAGACCGAACTGAGCGGGGTCACTTTAGCCAGTGACCCGGGGAAGTTCGAACCTACCCCCGTTCCCATGGATGCCCCAGCATCCCTCCCATTCCTTGGTGAGAATTACACCAGGCCCTTCCAGTTTCACGCCCCCCCCTTAGGTCGGGGTGCTCGAGGGCATTCGCAGTTCGCATGTGGGAAGGGTTATGCGGCCTGTGCCCTTTTCCCACCCCAATACCCCTGAGGTTCCAACTGGGCTGAGGTCTTCTCCCAGCGCTCCAGTCTGGAGGTCTGTGCTTCGGGCTCTCTTTGTTCAGAGCCCCCCTTCTAACCTTGGCCACCCTCCGGAAAGGCTCCTCTAGGCTGGGCAAGGGTCCTAAAGCCGTTTTCCCCTTGTCCCGGGCCTTCCTTTCCCTCTGACAGGGGTCACAGGATCGGCAGTACTGCCGGACAGTAACAAAGACCCCAGGCCAGTAAAAGCTCCGTAGCAGCCTCTGCTGGGTACGCCAGGTTCCCTGGTGCCCTGAGAGGGGAATGTCATGGGCCTGGTACAGCAGCTGGCGGCGATACTTCTGGGGTACCACCAGCTGCCTCCTGATCCCCCCTGACTCCATCTTCCCTGGGGGAGCCCATTCTCGGTACAGGAACCCCTTCTCCCACAGGAACCTTTTTCGGCCACCTCTCCCCATGGTCTGTACCGCACCGAGGTCGGCCAGGTCCCTTATCTTCCGCAAGGAGGGATCTTTTTGCACCTCGGCCTGGAACTCAGCAGCTGGGACAGGGATGGCCACCTGCTCTCTCTCGCCGGCTGGGTCTGAAGCCGCAGCCTCCCTGAGCCTTGTCCCTGGGCGTTCCCTCCCCACCAGGTTAGGGTCCTGCACCTCGGGCAAGGCACCCTCCCCAAGGTCAGGGCGCAGTGCTCCTCGCCGGCTCTGACTGTGGGTCACAACCAGTGCATTCTGGGGGTTGCTTGGCCAGTCCTCCAGGTCCCCCCCCATCAACACCTCAGTGGGCAAATACGGGTGTACCCCCACGTCCTTGGGGCCCTCCTTGGGCCCCCACTTCAGGCGTACCCTCGCCACAGGTACCTTGAATGGGGTCCCACCCACCCTCGTCAGAGTCAGGAAGGTGTTGGGCACCATCCGATCTGAGGCCACCACCTCGGGCCGGACCAGTGTCACCTCTGCGCCCGTATCCCAGTATCCATCGACCTTCCTCCCATCCACCTCCAGGGGAACAAGGTACTCTCTCCGGAGGGACCGCCCCGCTCCCACCGTATAAACCAAAAACCCTGAATCTGGAGCATTCAGCCCCCCAGAGGAGCTGGCCTGGAGCTCTCCTTCCTCCTTAGCAGGTGGTATTCTGCCAGCCCCCCTTCCCTGGGAGTGCCGCCTCTCGCCCGGCTGGGTCTCTACCCAGTCAACCCTCTGTGGGTCTGGTCTGCTCAGTCTGTCCCTGAGTCTGGGGCACTGGGCCCGTATGTGACCTCTCTGGTCACAGTGATAGCAGACCATGTCCCAGGTGTCCCCTCGAGCCGGTCGGTTGTCCCTGACCCTGGGCATTCCCCATGGGAGGGGATTCCCCACATTCCCCTTTTGGGAAGTACCTGGGTGACTCTCTCTCTGCGTCGCAGCGGGCCTGCTCCTTTGGGACTCCTCCCTGCCAGCCCCTGACCGGCTCTTCACAAACTCATCGGCCAGCCGGCCTGCATGTCGCGGGTTCTCTGGTTTTTTGTCCACCAACCACAGCCTCAGGTCGGATGGGCACCGCTCGTACAGTTGCTCCAATACCAGCAGTTTAACCAGGTCCTCCTTTGTCTGGGCCCCATCAGCCCACTTGCTGGCGTATCCCTCCATGCGGACGGCTAGTTGCAGATATGAGATCTCAGAGGTTTTATCCTGACTCTGGAACCTTTCCCGGTACATCTCAGGAGTCAGCCCAAACTCACGTAGCAGGGCCTTTTTGAATAGTTCGTAGTCCCCTTTCTCCGCCTCTTCCAGTTGGCGGTACAATGCCACTGATTTGGGGTCCAGTAAGGGGGGTGAGAACCCGGAGTCTGTCCGCAGGATCAACCTGGTGCAGCTCGCAGGCCGTCTCAAAGGCATCCAGGAAGTCATCCATGTCCTCCCCCTCCTTACGTGGGGCCAGGATGCACTTATCAAAGCTCTGTGCAGTCCTGAGTCCCCCCTCACTCACTGCAGCCGGGGTCTCGCGGCCCTTCATCCTCGCCGGCTCCTGTTCCTGCTGACGCTGTCTCTCATTCTCCTCCCGTTCATGATGCCTCTGTCTCTCATTCTCCTCCCGTTCATGACGCCTCTGTCTCTCTTCATGCTGCCTCTGTTGTTCACGATCCTCCAGCTCTCTCAGTTTTAGCTCTATCTCCCATCCCAGCCCATTCTGCTCCACGGATGGCGCGCGTGGCCGGGAGGATCCCCTGCTGGCCGGCGAGCGTGGCCGGGAGGATCCCCTGCTGGCCGGCGAGCGTGGCCAGGAGGATCCCCTGCTGGCCGGGGGGGTCACTGCGCCCTCGGTATTTGCTGGGCTCCTCCCCACCCTTCCCCTAGGCATAGGAAGGAGGGGTCTCGGGAAGCCCTCAGCAGCCGGCTGACCACTCCCAGCTGGGACAGACTCTGGGGCCTGAGCTGCATCTGCCAGGCTGCTTCCCTCAGAGACAGGGATCAGTTCATTCGCGCGATCTCGCTTCTCCAGCTGGGCAATGAGCTGTTCTTTGGTGAGCTTCCCAATGCGCACCCCCCTCTGCTTGCACAGCTCCACCAGGTCACTCTTAAGCCGCTTGGCATACATCTTCCTGCTGGCCACTCACAGGCCTGTGTGCTCACCGCTCCCCACAGTTTCCAGGGAGACCCCTAGTGTGCCAGCCCTTCTCGAGGTCACCACCTCTCTGCCAGGGTCGAGCTGCAGACTCCTCCGCCCCTGGGACCACTCGCTGCGATCCCCCGGGGGACCCTGTTACTGCAAAAGTCCTTCTCGCTGGTCACACACTCCCAGGGGTGATAACCGTCTCTCTCTGACTCCTCAGCACGCCTGGTCCCCGTCAATCCCCCTTCGTTTTACTTCTCCCCAGTCACTTACTGCAGGAAGCGCCGTCCACGGGGTGCAGTAGATCCCGCCGCTGCCACCAGTTGTCACGGAGTATGGGGGGACTCAGGGCCCTGCACCCCCGGCGTC
>NW_020688725.1:0-1697 GCF_002925995.2 Terrapene triunguis | reverse complement strand
GGGGACTCAGGGCCCTGCACCCCCGGCGTCCTGCGATTCACCATGACTCTTAGCCAGCCAGTAAAGCAGAAGGTTTATTTAGACGACAGGAATACAGTCCAAGACAGGTCTTGCAGGCACAGACAACAGGACCCCCCTCAGTTAGGTCCATCTTGGGGTCCCAGGGCACCCTAGCCGCCTTGGGAGGTCAGAGCCCTGTCTCCCTCCCAGCCACATCACCAGCCAGCTCCTGAAACCCTGCCTTCAGCGACCCCTCTCACAGCCTTTGTTCAGTTTCCCGGGCAAAGGTGTCACATCGCCTCTACCCCCCTTCCTGGGTTCTCATGTTACATGCTCAGGTATTCTCCGTCGGTCAGTCTCCCATCCCCCAATGCAGACTATGCTAGCCACGCTCCCCTGTCAGCATTCAAAGCCCACAGTAAGAACAGTCCCAGTTCGTCACATCTCTCCCCCCTTCGAGACCGAACTGAGCGGGGTCACTTTAACCAGTGACCCGGGGAAGTTCGAATCTACCCCCGTTCCCATGGATGCCCCAGCATCCCTCCCATTCCTTGGTGAGAATTACACCAGGCCCCTCCAGTTTCACGCCCCCCCCTTAGGTCGGGGCTGCTCGATGGCACTCGCAGTTCGCATGTGGGAAGGTTTATGCGACCTGTGCCCTTTTTCCACCCAATACCCCTGGGGTTCCAACTGGGCTGGGGTCTTTTCCCAGCGTTCCAGTCTGGAGGTCGGTGATTCGGGCTCTTTTGGTTCAGAGCCCCCCTTTTAACCTTGGCCACCCTCTGGAAAGGCTCCTCTATGCTGGGCAGGGTCCTAAGGCCATTTTCCCCTTGTCCCGGGCCTTCCTCCCCCTCTGACAGGGGTCACAGGATCGGCAGTACTGCCGGACAGTAACAAAGACCCCAGGCCAGTAAAAGCTCCGTAGCAGCCTCTGCTGGGTACGCCAGGTTCCCTGGTGCCCTGAGAGGGGAATGTCATGGGACCGGTACAGCAGCTGGCGGCGATACTTCTGGGGTACCACCAGCTGCCTCCTGATCCCCCCCGACTCCATTTTCCCTGGGGGAGCCCATTCTCGGTACAGGAACCCCTTCTCCCACAGGAACCTTTTCCGGCCACCTCTCCCCATAGTCTGTACCGCGCTGAGGTCGGCCAGGTCCCTTATCTTCCGCAAGGAGGGATCTTTCTGCACCTCGGCCTGGAACTCAGCAGCTGGGACAGGGATGGCCACCTGCTCTCTCTCGCCGGCTGGGTCTGAAACTGCAACCTCCCTGAGCCGTGTCTCTGGGTGTTCCCTCCCCACAAGGTTAGAGTCCTGCGCCTCGGGCAAAGCACCCTCCGCAAGGTCAGGGCGCAGTGCCCCTCATCGGCTCTGATTGCAGGTCACAACCAGTGCACCTTGGGGGTTGCTTGGCCAGTCCTCCAGGTCCCCCCCCCATCAACACCTCAGTGGGCAAATACGGGTGTACCCCCACATCCTTGGGGCCCTCCTTGGCCCCCCACTTCAGGTGTACCCTCGCCACGGGCACTTTGACTGGTGTCCCGCCCACCCCCATCAGGGTCAGTAGGTGTTGGGCACCACCTGATCTGGGGCCACCACCTCGGGCCGGGCCAGCGTCACCTCTGCGCCCGTATCCCAGTATCCATTGACCTTCCTCCCATCCACCTCCAGGGGAACAAGGTACTCTCTCCGGAGGGAC
>NW_020688724.1:0-1678 GCF_002925995.2 Terrapene triunguis | reverse complement strand
GAGGTGACTTCTGGGTACTCGTCTGGCTCTGTCAATCTGTTTTTTCACTTCAGCAGGTGGGTATTGTAGTTTTAAGAATGCTTGACAGAGATCTTGTAGGTGCTTGTCTCTATCTGAGGGATTGGAGCAAATGCGGTTATATCTTAGAGCTTGGCTGTAGACAATGGATCGTGTGGTGTGTCCTGGATGGAAGCTGGAGGCATGTAGGTAAGTGTAGCGGTCAGTAGGTTTCCGGTACAGGGTGGTATTTATGTGACCATCGCTTATTAGCACAGTAGTGTCCAGGAAATGGACCGCTTGTGTGGATTGATCTAGGCTGAGGTTGATGGTAGGATGGAAATTATTGAAATCATGGTGGAATTCCTCAAGGGCTTCTTTTCCATGGGACCAGATGATGAAGATGTCATCAATGTAGCGCAAGTAGAGTAGGGGCGTTAGGGGACGAGAGCTAAGGAAGCGTTGTTCTAAGTCCGCCATAAAAATGTTGGCATACTGTGGGGCCATGCGGGTACCCATAGCAGTGCCGCTGACTTGAAGGTATATATTGTCCCCAAATGTGAAATAGTGGTGGGTGAGGACAAAGTCACTGAGTTCAGCCACCAGGTTAGCTGTGACATTATCGGGGATACTGTTCCTGATAGCTTGTAGTCCATCTTTGTGTGGAATATTGGTGTAGAGGGCTTCTACGTCCATAGTGGCCAGGATGGTGTTTTCTGGAAGATCACCGATGGATTGTAGTTTCCTCAGGAAGTCAGTAGTATCTCGAAGATAGCTAGGAGTGCTGGTAGCGTAGGGTCTGAGGAGAGAGTCCACATAACCAGACAAGCCTGATGTTAGGGTGCCAATGCCTGAGATGATGGGGCGTCCAGGATTTCCAGGTTTATGGATCTTGGGTAGCAAATAGAATGTCCCTGGTCGGGGTTCTAGGCATGTATCTGTACAGATTTGTTCCTGTGCTTTGTCAGGGAGTTTTTTTAGCAGATGGTGTAGTTTCTTTAGGTAATCCTCAGTGGGATCAGAGGATAATGGCTGGTAGAATGTGGTGTTAGAGAGCTGTCTAGCAGCCTCTTGGTCATATTCCAATTTATTCATGATGACGACAGCACCTCCTTTGTCAGCCTTTTTGATAATGATGTCAGGGTTGTTTCTGAGGCTGTAGATGGCGTTGTGTTCAGCATGGCTGAGGTTATGGGGCAAGTGATGTTGCTTATCCACAATTTCAGCCTTTGCACGTTGACGGAAGCAATCTATGTAGAAATCCAGTCTATTGTTACGACCGTCCGGAGGAGTCCACGCAGAATCCTTTTTTTTGTAGTGCTGGTAGGGGGGATTCTGTGGGTTAGTATGCTGTTCAGAGGTATGTTGGAAATATTCTTTGAGTCAGAGACGTCGAAAGTAGGATTCTAGGTCACCGCAGAACTGTATCATGTTCGTGGGTCTGGAGGGACAAAAGGAGAGGCCCCGAGATAGGACAGACTCTTCTGCTGGGCTAAGAGTATAGCTGGAAAGGTTAACAATATTGCTGGGTGGGTTAAGGGAACTACTGTTGTGGCTCCTTGTGGCATGTAGCAGTTTAGATAGTTTAGTGTCCTTTTTCCTTTGTAGAGAGGCAAAGTTTGTCTTGTTTACAAGAGGTGACTTCTGGGTACTCGTCTGGCTCTGTCAATCTGTTTTTTCA
>NW_020688723.1:0-6066 GCF_002925995.2 Terrapene triunguis | reverse complement strand
TAACCGTGTGGGAGTCAACAGGATGTAATTAAGCATGCTTACATGCCTGGCTGAACTGAAGTCTTGGAGAGTTATGAACCTAAGAACACATTAGTTTTCTTCAGGGAAACCACAGAGAGCTACCATGGTCGCTCCAGGGTCCAGGATGGCTAATTGGGTCATATTATCCCTGAGATCTTGCAGCAATTGAACTGAATGCAATGGATGCAGAAGCAGCATTTTCCTATATTTTGCCTCCTTCGCCCCCGCCCCCACCATTCTTTGTCCTGTGTTCTTACTTCATAAGAAATAAAAAGGTTCAAACATTAACACCAAAATCTAAAGGCTGAAAGCAACCAAGTTGTCTTGATTTTGCAAACAAAAACATTTACTGCCATTTTGACATTATAAAAAATACCATACAAAGAAAGAGAGAAGGAATAAGGGAGTTTGCTAGAAGCAAACAATCTTAAATTTTAAACATTTAACAGCAATTTCATTCTTTTTCATGTGTGATCGATGCTGCCCTTGTTTTTCCCTCTGCTCCTGCTCCCCACCTCTCTCTCCAAAGGTGCTGGAAAGAAAAAAGGATTTGTACCAGCATTTGATCATAGACCTGGAAATCTACTAGGCTCAAAGAGGAACAAGCCATGCACAGTGGCTGCTCCCTGATACCGGCGGTCCTGCACACAGAGTCCCAACTTAATAGTAGCCCTGAAGACGCACTTTCATAGGGTATGTCTACACTACAAAATTAGGTCGGATTTATAGAAGCCAGTTTTATAGAAACCGGTTGTATGCAGCCGATTGTGTGTGTCCCCACATAAAATGCTCTAAGTGCATGAAGTCGGCGGACCGCGTCCACAGTACCGAGGCTAGCGTCAACTTCCGGCGCATTGCACTATGGTACCTATCCCACAGTTCCCGGAGTCTCCGGCGCCCATTGGAATTATGGGTTGAGATCGCAATGCCCGAATGATGCAAAGCAGTGCCGCGGGGGGTTCTGGGTACATTGCGTCAGGCCCCTCCCCCGCCGTCACAGCAACGGCAGACAATAGATTCGCGCCTTTTTACCTGGGTTACCTGTGCAGACAACATACCACCCCAAGCATTGAGCCCGCTCAGCTCAGCTCACCGTCACCATATGTCTTCCGGGTGCCGGCAAACGTGGGACTGCATTGCTAAACAGCAGCAGCAGCTTACTGCCTTTTGGCGGTAGACGGTGCAGCATGACTGGTAGCCTTCATCGGCGATCGGGATGCTGGTAGCTGTGGGGCTGGCAGCCGTAGGGCTGCATTGCACCAGCCCCTTGCCTTTTGGCAGTAGATGGTTTATTACGACTGGTAACCGTCCTCGTCGGACATGTTGCCTGAAATGCTCATAGATTATTGTAGCCTGAGCGCCTTTACCGATCCTTCTGGCTACTGTAAAGCCCTTGCCTTTAACCGTCCTCGTTGGACGATGATGGCTACCAGTCGTAGTATACTATTTTCTGCCAAGTATTGTCTGCTAAGCACCCAGAAGAGGCCGAGGGCGATCTGGGTGCTGGCAGACATGGGGCTGGAAGCCGTGGGGCTGCATTGCACCAGCCCCCTTGCCTTGATGATGATGGTTATCAGATGTACTATGCGTAGGATGGGGCTACATTGCTACACAGCAGCAACCCCTTGCCTTTTGGGCAGTAGATAGTATATTACGACTGGTATCCATCGTTGTCATACTGCAGTGGGTATCAGATGGTGCAATAGACCTGAAGGCTAACTGCCAAGCGCCCAGTATTTGCTGCCAAGCACCCAGAAAATGCCAAGGGCTATCAGTCATGCTGCACCGTCGTCTTAAGATGTAAAAAATAGATTTATTCTGTATTCATTTGCTTCCCCCCTCCCTCCTGCTAAACCCAAGCTTTTGAGTTCAATTTTTGGGGGGGGCCATTCTGTGTGACAGTTGTTTGTGTTTCTCCCTGATGCAAAGCCACCTTTCTTGATTTTAATTCCCTGTACCTGTACGCCATGTCGTCACTCGCCCCTCCCTCCATCCCTCCCTCCCTCCTTCCCCTGGTCCGTCAGATACTACTTTCACGCCTTTTTTCAGACCAGACGCCATAGCTAGCACTGGGATCATGGAGCCCGCTCAGATCACCGCGGCAATTATGAGCACTATGAACACCACGCGCATTGTCCTGGAGTATATGCAGAGCCTCCTGGACATGCCAAAGCAAAACCAGGACCAGCTGAGGAGGAGGCGATTGCAGCGCGGCGACGATAGTGATGAGGAAATTGACATGGACCTCTCACAAGGCACAGGCCCCAGCAATGTGGAAATCATGGTGTTACTGGGGCAGGTTCATGCCGTGGACCGCCGATTCTGGGCCCGGGAAACAAGCACAGACTGGTGGGACCGCATCGTGTTGCAGGTCTGGGACGATGCCCAGTGGCTGCGAAACTTTCGCATGCGTAAGGGCACTTTCATGGAACTTTGTGACTTGCTTTCCCCTGCCCTGAAGCGCCAGAATACCAGGATGAGAGCAGCCCTCACAGTTGAGAAGCGAGTGGCGATAGCCCTGTGGAAGCTTGCAACGCCAGACAGCTACCGGTCAGTCAGGAATCAATTTGGAGTGGGCAAATCTACTGTGGGGGCTGCTGTGATCCAAGTTGCCAGGGCAATGAGAGACCTGGTGATATCAAGGGTAGTGACTCTGGGAAACGTGCAGACCATAGTGGATGGCTTTGCTGCAATGGGATTCCCAAACTGTGGTGGGGCGATAGACGGAACCCATATCCCTATCTTGGCACCGGCGCACCAAGCCACCGACTACATAAACCGCAAGGGGTACTTTTCAATGCTGCTGCAAGCCCTGGTGGATCACAAGGGACGTTTCACCGACATCAACGTGGGCTGGCCGGGAAGGGTACATGATGCTCGCGTCTTCAGGCAGTCTCTTCTGTTTCGAAAGCTGGAGGAAGGGACTTTCTTCCCGGACCAGAAAATAACCATTGGGGATGTTGAAATGCCTATCGTGATCCTTGGGGACCCAGCCTACCCCTTAATGCCATGGCTCATGAAGCCGTACACAGGCAGCCTGGACAGTAGTCAGGACCTGTTCAACTACAGGCTGAGCAAGTGCCGAATGGTGGTGGAATGTGCATTTGGCCGTTTAAAAGCGCGCTGGCGCAGCTTACTGACTCGCTCAGACCTTAGCGAAAAGAATATCCCCATTGTTATTGCTGCTTGCTGTGCGTTCCACAATATCTGTGAAAGTAAGGGGGAGACATTTATGGCGGGGTGGGAGGTTGAGGCAAATCGCCTGGCCGCTGATTACGCGCAGCCAGACACCAGGGCGGTTAGAGGAGCACAGCAGGGCGCGGTGCGCATCAGAGAAGCATTGAAAACCAGTTTTGTGACTGGCCAGGCTACGGAGTGAAACTTCTGTTTGTTTCTCCTTGATGAACCCTCCGCCCCTACACCCCCCCACCCGGTTAACTCTATACTTCCCTGTAAACCAACCACCCAACCCTCCCCTACTACCCTCCCCCCTTCGAGCACCACTTGCAGAGGCAATAAAGTCATTGTTACTTCACATTCATGCATTCTTTATTAATTCAGCACACAACTAGGGGGATAATTGCAAAGGTAGGCCTGGATGGGTGGGGGAGGAGGGAAGGAAAAAGACACAGTGCACTTTAAAACTTTAAAACTTATTGCACTGGAAATCATCTAGGCTGGAGTGATTGGGTGGCCGGAGGCCCCCCCACCGTGTTCTTGGGCGTCTGGGTGAGGAGGCAATGGGACTTGGGGAGGAGGGCTGTTGGTTACAGAGGGGCTGTAGCGGCGGTCTGTGCTCCTGCTGCCTTTCCTGCAGCTCAACCATACGCAGGAGCATATCACTTTGATGCTCCAGCAGCCGGAGCATCGACTCTTGCTTTCTGAGTACAAGTTGATGCCACTTCTCCTCTTCAGCCCGCGTTTCAGCACGCAACTTCTCCTCTTCACCCCGCGATTCAGCACGCCACCTCTCCTCTCGCTCATATTGGGCTTTTTTAAAATCAGTCATTGACTGCCTCCACGCATTCTGCTGTGCTCTGTCAGCGTGGGAGGCAGTCTGTAGTTCAGTGAACATTTCGTCACGCGTCCTTCGCTTCCTTCTTCGAATATTCACTAGCCTCTGCGAAGGAGTAAGATTTGCAGCTGGTGGAGAAGGGAGAGGTGGTTAAAAAAGATACATTTTAGAGAACAATGGGTACACTCTTTCACGTTAGATTTTGCTGTTCACATCACACAGCACATGTGCTTTCGTTACAAGGTCGCATTTTTCCTCTTATATTGAGGGCCTGCCGGTTTGGTGTGAGAGATCACTCAGACAGTGCCAGGCCACACATTTCAGCTTGCAGGCAGCCATGGTAAGACACAGTCTTTTGGCTTTTTTAACCTTGTTAACAAGTGGGGATGCTTTAAAACAGTACTGCTCTCATTAACCATACCAAGCACCCGTTGGGTTGGCCATTTAAAATGGGTTTGCAATGTAAAAGGAGGGGCTGCGATTTCCGCTTTAACATGCAGCACAAACCCAACTACCTCCCATCCCCCACACACCCAATTCTCTGGGATGGTCACTTCACCCCTCCCCCCCACCGCGTGGTTAACAGCGGGGAATATTTCTGTTCAGCAGAGCAGGAAGGGGCACCTCTGAATGTCCCCTTAATAAAATTGCCCCATTTCAACCAGGTGACCGTGAATGATATCACTCTCCTGAGGATAACAAAGAGCGATAAGGAATGGATGTTGTCTGCATGCCAGCAAACACCGGGACCATACGCTGCCATGCTTTGTTATGCAATGATTCCAGACTACGTGCTACTGGCCTGGCGTGGTAAAGTGTCCTACCATGGCGGACGGGATAAGGCAGCCCTCCCCAGAAACCTTTTGCAAAGGCTTTGGGAGTACATGAAGGAGAGCTTTCTGGAGATATCCCTGGAGGATTTCCGCTCCATCCCCGTACACGTTAACAGACTTTTCCAGTAGCTGTACTGGCCGCGATTGCCAGGGCAAATTAATCATTAATCATTAAACACGCTTGTTTTTAAACCATGTGTAATATTTACAAAGGTACACTCACCAGAGGTCCCCTGTGTGCCCTCAGGGTCTTGGGTGAGTTCGGGGGTTACTGGTTCCAGGTCCAGGGTGACAAACATATCCTGGCTGTTGGGGTAACTGGTTTCTCCGCTTCCTTGCTGCTGTGAGCTATCTATGTTCTCTCCATCCTCATCTTCCTCGTCCGCCGAACCCGCTTCCCTGTTTCCAGCGAGGGACTCATAGCACACGCTTGGGCTAGTGGTGGCTGCACCCCCTAGAATGGCATGCAGCTCCGCGTAGTAGCGGCATGTCTGCGGCTCAGCCCCGGACCTTCCGTTTGCGTCTCTGGCTTTGTGGTAGGCTTGCCTTAGCTCCTTAATTTTCACGCGGCACTGCTGTGCGTCCCTGTTATGGCCTCTGTCCTTCATGGCCTTGGAGATCTTTTCTAATGTTTTGCCATTTCTTTTACTGCTTCGGAGTTCGGCGAGCACTGCTTCATCTCCCCAGATGGCGATCAGATCCCGTACCTCCCGTTCGGTCCAGGCTGGAGCTCTTCTGAGATCCTGGGACTGGGACTGGGACTCCATCACGGTTACCTGTGCTGATGAGCTCTTCATGGTCACCTGTGCTCTCCACGCTGAGCAAACAGGAAATGAAATTCAAACGTTCGCGGGGCTTTTCCTGTCTACCTGGCCAGTGCATCTGAGATGAGAGTGCTGTCCAGAGCGGTCACAATGAAGCACTGTGGGATAGCTCCCGGAGGCCAATAATGTCGAATTCCGTCCACACTAACCCAATTCCGACCCCCTAAGGCCGATTTTATCGCTAATCCCCTCTTCGAGGTGGTGTAAAGAAACCGGTTTAAAGGGTCCTTTAAGTTGAAAGAAAGGGCTTCGTAGTGTAAACGTGTCCAGGCTTAAGTCGATTTAACGCGGCTAAAGTCGACCTAAACTCGTAGTGTAGACCAGGCCATAGGCTTGGGGAAAGAGAAATAAGCTGCAGTCACTGATCCTTCCC
>NW_020688722.1:0-1123 GCF_002925995.2 Terrapene triunguis | reverse complement strand
AAAGCTACTAGGGGTGAAGCTGTTCTAGACTTGATTTTAACAAATAGATTCATAGATTCATAGATTCATAGATTCTAGGACTGGAAGGGACCTCGAGAGGTCATCGAGTCCAGTCCCCTGCCCGCATGGCAGGACCAAATACTGTCTAGACCATCCCTGATAGACATTTATCTAACCTACTCTTAAATATCTCCAGAGATGGAGATTCCACAACCTCCCTAGGCAATTTATTCCAGTGTTTAACCACCCTGACAGTTAGGAACTTTTTCCTAATGTCCAACCTAGACCTCCCTTGCTGCAGTTTAAGCCCATTGCTTCTTGTTCTATCCTCAGAGGCTAAGGTGAACAAGTTTTCTCCCTCCTCCTTATGACACCCTTTTAGATACCTGAAAACTGCTATCATGTCCCCTCTCAGTCTTCTCTTTTCCAAACTAAACAAACCCAATTCTTTCAGCCTTGCTTCATAGGTCATGTTCTCAAGACCTTTAATCATTCTTGTTGCTCTTCTCTGGACCCTTTCCAATTTCTCCACATCTTTCTTGAAATGCGGTGCCCAGAACTGGACACAATACTCCAGCTGAGGCCTAACCAGAGCAGAGTAGAGCGGAAGAATGACTTCTCGTGTCTTGCTCACAACACACCTGTTAATACATACCAGAATCACGTTTGCTTTTTTTGCAACAGCATCACACTGTTGACTCATATTTAGCTTGTGGTCCACTATAACCCCTAGATCCCTTTCTGCCGTACTCCTTCCTAGACAGTCTCTTCCCATTCTGTATGTGTGAAACTGATTTTTTCTTCCTAAGTGGAGCACTTTGCATTTGTCTTTGTTAAACTTCATCCTGTTTAACTCAGACCATTTCTCCAATTTGTCCAGATCATTTTGAATTATGACCCTGTCCTCCAAAGCAGTTGCAATCCCTCCCAGTTTGGTATCATCCGCAAACTTAATAATCCTACTTTCTATACCAATATCTAAGTCGTTAATGAAGATATTGAACAGAGCCGGTCCCAAAACAGACCCCTGCGGAACCCCACTCGTTATGCCTTTCCAGCAGGATTGGGAACCATTAATAACAACTCTCTGAGTACGGTTATCCAGCCAGTTATGCACCCACCT
>NW_020688721.1:0-6226 GCF_002925995.2 Terrapene triunguis | reverse complement strand
TTTCATTTTCATTTATTCAGGAAATCTGTGACCTGGAAGACAAGGGAAAAAAATGAAATTAACACTTATCATAAAAATAAACTGAAAGGGTATGTGGAGATCATAGGATGAATGTAAAGAGCGTCGTATTCCATTCTGTAAAATACGTGTTTTAAGTTAACTAAATTTAGAGAGAGAGAGAGAGATGTCAGATGGTATTTGTGTGTTTTAAATAGACAAAATAGGCTGGCTACACAAAAGGCCTTGGACACCTTCCACTTTAGACGCCTAAATCCCAGAATCAGGTCCTACTGGTATTCACAAATACCCTGCTCAGCTCTGACTAAGGGATAGTCTGATGTGGGCTCCCTCAGTCTCTCCTCTTGAAGCTGTTCCTCTGTGGATAAATCATAAAAAGAGGCAGTGTAGTGTTACTGGGTACTTGGTCTTCTGCATCCAGGGTGAGTGTTCAAACCACCAGGCTATAGAGGAATTTATTCTCTCTCTCTCTCTCTCTCTCTCTCTCTCTCTCTGTAATCTGGCCTTATGACTTCAATAGAGCTACAGCTGTGTTACACCAGCATGGGAACTGCCAGATTGGCTGCAATCAAACTATGGCCAATTTACAATAGCTGGACATCTGGCCAAATCTATAAAAAATAATCTCCTTCTCCATTACAGTCTGTCAGTTGTTCTAGACTATTTTGTTGAAAACACTATTTAATATCTGTAGTATATAATTGGATTCTTACCTATTAAAATCATTAGGATTTTTCAAGAAGAAGAGGAATCATAGAACTGGAAGGGACCTCGAGAAGTCATCTACTCCAGTCCCCTGCACTCATGGCAGGACTAAGTATTATCTAGACCATCCCTGACAGGTGTTTGTCCAACCTGCTCTTAAAAATCTCCAATGAAGGTGATTGCACAATCTCCCAAGGCAATTTATTGCAGTGCTTAACCACTCTGACAGTTAGGAAGTTTTTCCTAATGTCTAACTAAACCACCCTTGCTGCAATTTAAGCCCATTGCTTCTTGTCCTATCCTCAGAGGTTAAGAAGAACAATTTTTCTCCCTTCTCCGTTTAACAACCTTTTATGTACTTGAAAACTGTTATCATGTCCCCTCTCAGTCTTCTCTTCTCCAGATTAAAGAAATCCATTTTTTTTTCAATCTTCCCTCATAGGTCATGTTTTCTAGACCTTTAATAATTTTTGTTGCTCTTCTCTGGACTTTTTCCAATTTGTCCACACCTTTCCTAAAATGTGGCACCCAGTACAGGACACAATACTGCAGTTGAGGCTTAATCAGTGTGGAGTAGAGTGGAAGAAGTACTTCTCGTGTCTTCCTTACAACACTCCTGCTAATATATCCCAGAATTATTCCTTGACTTTAGCACAGCTTTTGATACAGTCTCCCACAGCATTCTTGCCAGCAAGTTAAAGAAGTATGGGCTGGACGTATGGACTGTAAGGTGGATAGAAAGCTGGCTAGATCATTGGGCTCAACGGGTAGTGATCAATGGCTCCAGGTCTAGTTGGCAGCCAGTATCAAGCAAAGTACCCAATGGTCTGTCCTGGGCAGGGCCGACTCCAGCTTTTTTGCCACCCAAAGTGGCGAAAAAAGAAAAAAAAATAGAAAAACCCGATTGAGCTGATGCCAAAGTGCAGCCGAAGAGGAAGACAGGGAGTGAAGGACCTGCTGCCGAATTGCTGCTGAAGGCTGAAGCGGAACGATTCAGCTGCCGCCGAATTGCCGCCGCCCCAACAATGGATGGTCTGCCACCCCTTTCTATTGGCCTCCTCAGGCACCTGCTTCCTTCGCTGGTGCCTGGAGCTGGCCCTGGTCCTGGGGCCGACTTTGTTCAATATCTTCATTAATGATCTGGAGGATGGTGTGGATTGCACCCTCAGCAGGTTTGCAGATGACACTAAACTGGGAGAAGTGGTAGATATGCTGGAGGGTAGGGATAGGACACAGTTAGACCTAGATGAATTACAGGATTGGGCCAAAAGAAATCTGATGAGGTTCCATACGGACAAGTGCAGAGTCCTGCACTTAGGATGGAAGAATCCCATGCATTGCTACAGACTAGGGACTGAGTGGCCAAACTCTCATTAGACAGAAGGGAAAAGGGGAGGGATAGGAAAGAGAAGAAATAAAGTGGCGAAGGAAAAGGAGGCGGGGCGAAGAAGAGGAAGACGGAGCAAGAGAAAGTCTCACATCTCAGGCGGTATTTGGGATTTAGCTGGAGGCAGTGGTGGTGTCATCTTCCTCCCTCTCTCTGGACCAGTCTGGTCAAGACGTCTCTCAGGATTAGGATGAAGAAGTTCTGGGGTCCCAGGAAACAGTGCGGATGTTATCCATGATGGTGACGCTCACTCCAGTAGCCAACTTTTCTACTCAAAGTCTCTTTCTTTAAGAACTCCAAAAGGGACTGATGGGTGCAATAGCCCATCCCCTCATTACTTTGCTCACCAATTAGGCCTCATTTGATACACTGATTTTTCGGTCTCACATGGTCTTATTTATGAGGCATGATCTTAGCACAGTTTGTGAGTTCTATCAGGAGACCTTTTCCTTTGGACTAATTCAGTCTCTCTTTCTCACTCCCTTTATTGTCTTTTTCCATCACCATTTGCTATTATAGGCTACTGTGACATCTGATGAACTGTCACATACATTCTGCAGTTGAGCTCACAGTGAAGGTAAACTAGGCTGAATTATTACAACATGTATTAAACTCTGCAGTCCATCTGTGAGATTCTTTCCCCCAAATTACAGAAGGTTATTACCATCTATCTCCATTAAGCACCAACAAAATACTAGTCTCTGTGCTTAAGATGAAATTAAAGAGAGTCTATGACCCAGAGAGCTTAAATATAATAGATAATAAAGAAGTGGTCTCTTCAGTGTCTCAGTCTATCTATCTATCTATCTATCTAATCTGTCCTGTGTTATATAGGAGGTCCGACTAGGGGATCACACAGGTCCCTTCTGGCTTTTGAAACTATGAAATCAGTTTCTTGTTATACTTGGCAGTGTACAAATATTAGATATGATACAGAAATTTTCATCACACAGGAAGCTCCGTATTTTGACATTTTGTTTAATCCCAACAGGGGCCAAAGAGATGAAATATCAAAATGTTATGAGATGAAAAATTTTTCATCTCATGAAAATGTTGACATTTCAAGAGGCTAGGATGAGGAAATGACTAAATATTTCATTTTTAAATTTGATTGTAACAAAACATTTCCTCTTGAAATGTCCATTTCAAATGAAATCTTTCATGTTAAATGAACATTTTTATTTACAATGAGCTTGAGATGAGTCATTTTGTTGTCAATTTAAGTGAAAATATCAATTCAAAATGAAAGTTCTCATTTTAATTGAACATTTTGAAATAAAACTTTCATTTCATTTTGAGATGTAAAACTGAAATGGAATCTCCCCCCCCCCCCCCAAAAAAAGAAATATTTTTCTTCAAAATTCAGATTTTCCTTCAGAAAATTTCTATCTTGAAGAAATAACACTTTCAGACTTTGCTTTCCAAACATTGGAAAAGTTTTTGACCAGAACTAACAAACATAGAATTGGTCATCATTCCTGTTCTAAAGAAATTACAGTCCAACAGAGTGATGCTTAATAGGCAGGACACCCGGCAAAAGCAGGAGATGAGAGTAGGTAAATCATGATATTTTCTATTCATTGAGCTGGTTGCAAAAGTTGTGAATTTTGATGAGAAAGAGGGGCATGATTTTCGTCATGAAAATATTCCCATTTTCAACCAGCTCTATTCATTTTTTGTGAAGAATGTGAAAGAAGAAATTCTCCCTGTGAAACTGGGAGGAGAGGGTAGTGTCTTTCTTAACTGGGAAGGGAGTTCATTCTGGTAGTATAAGGCTGAGATGGGAAGAGATATGGAACTACCAGTGGGAACATGGATGATTGTGTGATTCAAGTCAGAGACAGGAATGGAAGAGATCAGGCTTCAATATCTTCCTCTCCACTGACTTTCTGACTGACCTTGGGCATGTCACTGGGACTACATTTTCCCCATCTAATAGGAGTAGGGCACCTAACTTGCCAAATTCTTTTGAAAATCCCAGCCTGCTGGCTGACTCTTCATTTACCTGAGACGATATCTATGCAATTCAACTTTGACAAAAGGTGGATTCTGAATCATAACTTTATTCACTGAGGCAAGATCCTCAGCTGACATATATCGGTGTAATCCTGTTTCTTTCAGTGGAGTCATGTTGCTTTCCACCAGCTGCGGTGCTGCATCTAAGGGGGAATTTCACTGGGTGCATAGTGCCAGCACCACTTCCTATTATGTTTAGGATTTAAGTGGAAACTTGATGACACACGGGTCTTTCCAACTCAACGGTGAGTGAAATGTGAGGAATGTAAAATCACTTTAGAATATGGACACTATGGGCCAGATTCCCAGTTCATGTAAATCCACCTAGTTCCATTGATTTAATGGCGTTATGTCAATTTACATCCAGAGTTCACAAAGAGACATAGCTGTTCTAATGCTGAGCATTTTAGGTGATTTTTTTTAATCACTTAGTTTCCAGAGCCTGAATTGGGCGGCCAGGCTCCCTACACAGAGAAAGTGGAGACATAGGCACCTAAGAATGGGATTTTAAAAAGCCAACATGACAGATGGTTCCTTAGCCAATGGGAAAGGCCAAGCAGAGGGTTGTGTTCTAAATCCCGCAGCTATCACAGGAGTTCAGTCCCTATCTCCTCTGGGGGAAGGCACCTCCTTCACCTTGGAATTATCAGCTGGAAAATTTCTTATCCCACCTAAGATGGCAAGAAACCATGGTGAGAGAGGGGAGAAAAAAAGAAAGAATTAGGGGAAGGAAACCCCTCAGCTTTTATCCTAGTAGTCAGGGATGTAGCAGACCCTTTTTGAGTGCCTGATAAGGAGAAAATTTTTTAAAAGGGATCTGCTCCCTCCCATGTGGGTGTCCTAACCACTGCGATATGGGATACTTGATATGTGTCTCTCTCAATCTCTCCTAATAGAGCCTTAATTCCTATGTGCACCTTGGCCCAGCTGGTATTACAGTATTTATTATTCTTAGAAATGGACATTAAAAGGGATGAATCCTATAAGATACTACAGATATTAAATAGGGTTTTCAACAAAATACTCTAGAAGAACTACAGATTGCAATAGACAAAGATGTTCTTTTCATAGAACTGGCCAGATCCTCAAGTGGTATAAATTGGCCATAGCTCCATTCAAGTCAGTGGGTCAGATTGAAAGAGATATTGGTCGAGAGCGAGCATGAATGGCTCTAATTCTTGGTGCTTCTAGCACTCACCTTAGATGGAGACCCAGGATCCTGTCCCATTTGCTCCAGTGTGTCTTCTACCCAATGGGGTTGTGTCCTGCTGAGTTCAATGGAGCCACACTGATTTAGACTAGCTGAGGCTTTGGCCCAAAGTGTCAGATACCTGAGCTGAGACATGAGTTATCCACAGTTCTATGCTCTTTTTTTTAAATAAGATTGACAGTACTTGAGAAACATGAGGGCAGAAACAGTGTTAAGAAGGGCATGGAAGAAGCCTATCGCCCATGCACCACTCGCCAGCTGAACACAGATCCTTGTGCTCATTGTGTCCATGTAACGCAGTGGGTTACAGATGGCAACGTAGTGATCATAAACCATCGCTGAGAGAATACAAATTTCAGTAGCAGCTAGTAGAAAAAAGAAGAACATCTGTTCAATGCAGCTATTGACAGAAATGGTTTTGTGCTCTGCTAGGAAATGCACCAACATATTAGGGACAATGGCTGAGAAATAGCAGATATCAACAAAGGATAAATGAGACAGGAAGAAGTACATTGGGGTGTGAAGGTGAGGATCAGCCCTTATCACCACCATGATCAACATGTTTGCCAAAAGAGTGACTAGGTAGACAATTAAAAACACCAGGAAGAGAAAAATCTGCATCTGCAGGTTATTGGAAAGTCCCAGGATAATAAATTCAGTCACCTTGGTTTAATTTCCCATTGATCCTTACTCAGGAAAGCTGACCTGTCAGACTGGAAAAAATAAAATTAACACACAAGTACATTGAAATGGCCTGTGGACATCATCTGATCAGTAGGATGAATGTAAAGAGAGGCCTACTACATCCTATTAAATGTGTATTTAAAATAGACAAAAAATGGTCTAGATGCAGAAAAGGACTTTGGCACCAAATTACTCCTTTAGTTGCC
>NW_020688720.1:0-32148 GCF_002925995.2 Terrapene triunguis | reverse complement strand
TGTGTGTGTGTGTGTGTGTGTGTGTGCAGGGATCAGAGTGTGTGTGTATGTGTGCATTGCTATGTGTGCAGGGATCAGTGTGCGTGTGTCACGTGTGTGCAGAGACCAGTGTGTATGTGTGTGTGTATGTGCACTGCTGTGTGTGCAGGGATCAGTGTGTGTTTGTGTGCAGGATCAGAGTGTGTGTGTCATTGTGTGTGTGTGCAGGGATCAGTGTGTGCGCACAGAGATCAGAGTGTGTGTTGTGTGTGCAGGGAACAGTGTGTGTATCGCTGTGTGTGTGTGCGTGTGCAGGGATCTCTCTGTGTGTGTAGGGATCAGTGTGTGTGTGTATCACTGTGTGTGTACACAGGAATCAATGTGTGTATGCGGGCATTGCTCTGTGTGTGTGTAGGGTTCACAGGGGCCTGTGATATAGCAGCCCTGATCTGGTACTTCCAGGGTTTGCAAGGTGGTGGTTTCCTTCTCCCTCCTCAGCCATGATTGCCCAGCTCCTCCCCTTCCTCTGTCTCTGAGTTCACCGCAGGAGAGCGGAGCCTGGACCGGGCAGGGACATCTATGGGGCTGGAGGGGGAATGCTATGCTCTGCACACACACAGCCCCTTCACTGCACCACCCCACACGCACTGCTCTTGCACTGCACCTCCCCCCAACAGCCCTTGCATTGCTCTTCACACACACAGCCCTGATTGCTACCCCCCCACACTTCTGCATTGCAACCTCCCACACACTACCTGCATCGCAACCCCTGCATTCCTTCTCCCCCCCAGCCCCTGCACTGCACCACCCACCTACACAACCCTTGCATTGGTCAAGACACCTTCCCCCATTTACCAGCCCTCTACAACCTGGCCTGTGCTCCCTACACTGCCCACCTCTCCTACTCCTGGGATCCCTTTTTAATTCCATGCTCTGCTAGGGTTGCCACCTGTCCAGGTTTTCCCAGGATCATCCCTTTGTTGAGGTAGCTGTCCTGGGAAGTCTGTCTGGGTGCTCGGTTCGTGCTGCCAGCTGTCCAGTATGATGGGCTCAGGACCATCCCGGCTGTATCTCAGAGGTGGCAGCCCTACAGACCTCCCAACACTCCTGGGTTTTGTGGGACTGTGCCACTTTGACCCCAACCCCCCTGTCCCGGTTGAAGCGGCTGCTGTCCTGTGGGGATGGCTAAGCTCGACTCCCCGCGCCAGGCATTGTGCCCTGATTCCTGGCGCATGGGGTTGAAGCGGGGGAGTGGGGGCATGGCCAGGCCAAACACAAACATCGCTGTGACTCCGTGCACCAGGAACCAGGGCGTAACGCCCAGAGTGGGGAGCCCAGCCCAGCCAGCCCTGCAGGACAGGAGCTGCCACTGTAGGGTGAGTATGAGACAGGCTCGCTCACCCCGCCCTCCCACCACCACCTACCTGGGGGCAGAACCTGTCCCTCCAGGGGCCTCCCACCCCCAGGCAGCACCTAGCCTCTGCATCCACAGGCCTCCTTTCCCCTGGGGGCAGCACCCATCCCACTTTAGCCACTTGAAATATTGGGAGGTATGACCCTACCCCAGCCTGTGCTGCCCACCCCCTCCCCATGTTGTGCACACCCTGCCATCCACCTCCCCTAATTTACATCCACTCCCTTGCAACATGGCCTGTGCTCCCCACACTGCCCACCTCCAACTCTGCTGGGATCCCTTTCTGATTCCACCTCCCTGGCCAGCACTCACCACCTCCCTGCTGCCAGGTTCCCTCCCCAATCCTCCCCCTGCAAGCCCCCCAGCCTGCACTCTCCACACTGCCCACCTCCCGCAGTTTACCACGCCCCTGCAGCCTGGCCTGTGCTCCCCACACCACCCTCCTCCCTGCTGCTGGGATCCCTCCCCAATTCCCATTACTTGCCTGCATGTCCCACACTGGCTGTCTCCCCTATTGCTTAGGGTTACCATACATCCGGATTTTCCCGGACATGTCCGGCTTTTTGGTCCTCAAATCTCCGTTCGGGAGGAAATTCCAAAAAGCTGGGCATGTCCGGGAAAATAGGGAGGGGTCGTGGGACTTGGATCCGGGCCGGAGCCGCTGGGGCCGGAGCCAGAGCCGCTGGGGCCGGCGGTGCTCGGCTGCTGGCCGGCGCCACTCAGCCAGGGCCGGTCTGGAGCCGCTCGGCCGGAACCGGGGCCCGAGCCGGGCTGGAGCCGCTGGGACCGGGGCTGAGGGTGCTCGGCCGGCGCCGCTCGCCCAGGGCCAGGGCCAGGGCCGGGCCGTAGCCGCTCGGCCGGAACCGGGGCCCGAGCCGGGCTGGAGTCGCTGGGGCCGGGGCCGGAGCCGCCGGGGCCGGAGCCACTCAGCCGGAACCGGGGCCGGTGCCCCAGGGCCCGAGCCGAGCCGGGCCAGAGCCGCCGGGGCCAGAGCCGCTCGGCCGGGGGGGCCAGACTGGGCTGCGACTCCTCGCGCGCCACCGCCCCAGCCCCAGCTTACCTGCTGCCTGCCTGTTTCAGGCTTCCCGCGAACATTTGATTCGTGGGAAGCAGGGGAGGGGGAGGAGCAGGGGCTGGAGCATTCATGGGAGGGGGCGGAGTTAGGGCGGGGACTTCGGGGAAGGGGCGGAGTTGGGGTGGGGCCGGGGCGGGGAAGGGGCGGAGTTGGGGCAGGGCCAGGCCCTCGTGGAGTGTCCTCTTTTTGTTTTTTTAAAATATGGTAACCCTACTATTGCTGGGATCCCTCCCCCAGTTTACCACTCCCCTCCCACCTGGCCTGTGCTCCCCACGCCACCCGCCTCCCTCACTCCTGGGATCCTTCCCTGATCTCACACACCCACACCCAACCTGCCCGCCCCACGCTGCCCGCCTCCCGCACTGCGGACATCCTTGATCCAACAAGAACTAGAAACCAAGATACAAAAGATCAATTTTTTTTCCTTTCTTTTTTTGCTAATCTTATTTCTGAGAGGGTGAACAACCTATTTACAAAGGTCACTTTATACAGTGCACAAATCCATCGGTTGCGAGATGCCAAAACCAACCCTGCTTCTCCCACACACACACACATATGAAAACAAGCATAAATATAAAAGCGAAAACACACTTACACAGAACTATGCATGTACACACCCATGGAGCTACGCACCCTCCCCCATTCAGAGATAAACACACACACAGCAAGAGGCACCTACCCACATATATATCCGTATGCATACACAAGAGAGAAAGACACACCAAAATACACACACAGATTTAAGCACACATATTGACTTACACACACAGATAATACACAGCTATCTAGATTTATACACCCATGAGTACAGATAAACACACCCACGCATAGATTGACCCAAATACATACACAGAGGCAAACACACCAGAATACACACTTGCATAGATTTGCATGCACACATAGAGACAAACACACAGACACACCCACACATTATCTCACACACACACAGACAACAACAATAAATTTGTAACCTATTAAGCAGAGTACATCGGAACCAGGCCCAGATCCTCAAAGGTATTTAGGTGCCTTGAGGATCTTGGTCCAAATGCGATGGGATACTACAGTCAGAGGGTGTCAATTTTACAATCTGAGAGGGACAATCCAAGGGTGAGAGAGGTTTACAGTCTGAGGGACAGTCTGTTGGTGACAGGTTGTGACAATGAAATTGACAATCAGAGGTGACAGGGCATTACAGACTAGGATGAGAGGTCAAGACAATCTGCCGGTGACAATCAGAGGGAGATTACATTACAATATCTAAAAGAAATATCCCAATACTGAGGAGAATCCCAAATCCAGACAATAAGCATTTTCACTCTTTCCCCCACTGATGGATGGGCTGAATTTCCAAGAGGCAGGTGTGGAAGGTGCTTTACCGGTTACATCCTCTTCATCTTGTAGGCCCTGCTAGCTCCAGGATGTGGCTCCAGCTCGTTGCTGGGAGAGGCGAAGGTGAAGAAGCTGTTGCTGGATTCACCCGCAGGTGGGGATGTGGCAAAGAAGGGTTTGAAGTGGAAGTCTCCCTCCCCACACCTGCCCCGGACCGGTGTGGCATCCCCAGGGAACCTGGCAGCATTACCTAGAAAGGGGATGATACAGGGTCAGTTGGATGCTGGATTCTCTATCAGAATAGACATTAGTGACTATAGTAGTGTGACAATTCGGGGATTGAACATAGAATCTCCAAATCTAAGACCATGAGTGACCATGGCTTGATTTAAATGCAGGAGCTAAGGTTGGGTTTGTCACAGGACATGGTGGAATTTGAAGGCCTGATTTAGGCCTAAATCCATTAGCCTGGATTCGTAAACCTTTTGATGAGGAGGTACCACCCACGAAAGAGACAAATGCCAACGCTCAAGAGTCCAGCCCCCAAAATTCATGAGATTTGCTTACAAAATCATGATGTTCTTAAAATTATATAAAAAATTTCCTTCTGGTTCTGTAGCATTTATTAGTCACAGTTTCCCTCTTTTCTCTGCAACCATGAGGACTACAAACTTACCCTTTTTTTAAACACACCAAATGCCCAGAGACTCACAGTAAAGCTTGTGCATTGGCGATACCACATGGCTAGCTAAGGTTGGAGAAATTACAAGGGATGTTCAAAGCTTTGGGATTCAGGGCGTGAATTAACCCATGTTCTGGAGAAATCCCCTCTGAGGAGGGAGAAAGGAGCTTAATCTCCATGGCCCATTCAGTCCGTGGCCTCTCCTCTGAGGCTGCCAAAGAGGGGAGCTATTAGCGTGGGTGGGGTTTGATAGATGGACAACTGTCCAAGCTGAGAACCCATCTACTTGTCTCACACAGGAGTGTCTAATCAAATATTTCATAGCCAGGGCCGGCTCCAGGGTTTTGGCCGCCCCAAGCAGCAGCAACAACAACAACAACAAAAAAGCCGCGATTGCGATCTGCGCCGGCAATTCGGCGGGAGGTCCTTCACTCCGAGCGGGAGTGAGGGACCGTCCGCCGAATTGCCACCGAATAGCTGGACGTGCCGCCCTTCTCCGGAGTGGCCGCCCCAAGCACCTGCTTGCCAGGCTGTTGCCTGGAGCCGGCCCTGTTCATAGCACTTGGGAAGTTGCTGATATGGCAACACTTGGAGAGTGACTGGTCTGTGTGAAGCCCTCCTCCTTCAAACACACACACATATGTGCCTCCTCCTGCCCTATGGCATGGAGGGAGAGTTCAGTCTCTATAGCCCACTAAACCCTTGTCCCCTCCACTAACAGTGTCAGTGTAGTGACTCCTTATGCCAGCTTTTGCAACCTCTGTGAGTAGTGAAATGAGAACTCCCCACAGATCTTACCCAATGGGAAGCCAAAGACAGCAGGCTGAGGCATCATGGGAGGCTCGTGGGCAGCCTCCTGATTAGCCACGGCAATGTTGCGCAGACGGAGGCTGTCGTAGAGGCCCTGGAGCTTCTGGTACTGGCGGTTGCGCTCCATGAGCTTCTCAGAGAGCTCGCTGAACTTCTTCTTGTACTCCTCCAGCACCTTCTTCAGGGAGGAGACCTCGCTCTTCATGGAGGTCAGTTCCATGTCCTTGCTCTGCAGCTGCTGGGTGTACACCTTCTCCATCTGCTTCAGGTGTCCCTCAGCCTTGCTGTAGGTGTATTCCTGGTACAGGCGCTCCTGGTGAACCTGCCATGTGGAGATTATGACAGGTGTGACAGGCTTCTTTGACCACTGATTGTCAAAGGAAAGTGAAGTCACTCCACTTGAGATATACTTTCCAAGTCCTGTTAACCACCAACACCGCTGTGAAGTGCCAAGGACTGCCCACCTGGACCCATGCTTCTCACTGCAAAAAGACCCCTCCACCTGGAGAGGATTCTCCAGCTGCTGATCAGCCTATTTCTCCTGCTAGCTCTGCTGTGCCTCCTGGACAGCAGGGAAAGAGGACAAGGTGAAGTGCTAGTAACCTCTCCCTTGTCCACTGACAGATCTACAACGCCTTTGAATTCCTTTACAGGAATCACACCAGTACAGGGTGAAGTGCTAGTAACCTCTCCCCTGCACTATGGTGAATCACAACTGCTTTTGAAGAAGAAAAGAAGAAACACTCGCTCTGCTGAAACCACCAAAGTCCAGGGATTCCTGACTACAAGAGACATTAAGAACTGGCCCTGGTGGAAGAGACGGAGCATTGTTTATTGGCAAGGAGGGAACTGTGGGGACCATTCCTGGGAATGCGGGGTCCAGTGGTGGGGTGGATTTTTTTCCAGGGGCGGGACTTTGTGCTTATGGACAGGTACCTTCAGGATGCACTGCCCTTCCTAATTGGCTTTCAGAAGATAAATATCAAAACCGCCTTGCCACCACTAGGACTACACCCACTAGTCCCTTGACCCCTGCCACCACCACTGTGACTTATCCAGATACAAACCGTACTGTATATTCCAATGAAACCCATTGGCCAAGGCTTTCACATCTTAGTGATTTACTGAAATTTTGTTCAGAGAAATTATTCTTTAAAGTTCAGGATAATGTATATAAGCGAACAATTGAATGGAAAACAAATGGATCAGTAGAGATAGAAATACATGATATCACTACCAGCGAACCCCAAGAATTAATAATTGCAATTGATGGGTTCTATAGTGAAGTAGATATGATGGTTGTTCCTGGAACTTGTACTGTGTTAAATGAGAGAGGCCCTTATTGTTATTTGGTCACCCAATTAGTGAATAATCAGACAAATACCCAAAAAGTTTGTTCTGCCACTGGAAATTTTACCTGCATAGAAATTATTCCGGTGACTAATAATGTGACTTGTACCTTATTGCAATACACCCCCTCTTATACCATTAATGTTAATGCCTCCCGGAAATACATAAAGGTATTTGACCAACAGATGTGGTATAGTACTACACCAAAGAGAGATGTAGTAGAATATCGGTGGACTGTGATTAACACTACACTAGGGACTGTTAAATTTTCATTACCCTTATCCAGTTTCCAGATTACTTCTACATACCCAAACTGCTCACAGGGGGCTGCCATCAGATTAGCACAACAGAGGGCTTGGGTTATTTCCTCTAGAAAGAAGAGAGACTTGACCGGATCCCTGTGGGATGGGGCCAATAGTGCAACAGCAGTTTGGAATATTTTTAAAAACCAAGAACATGATAAGAAATTGGGCCAACTAGAGAAGGCCATTGGCCTTGTTTCTGGAGCACAACTAACCCAGGTACAGGCTGGAGTTGGTGAGTTACATGTTATTTCCGCCCTTAGTTCTATGACCCAGAAGTTGCTGAGAGAGATGGTACTGAATATCACTGAGGCTGGGAAGGCATTGCAGTGGGATCTAGCATGTTCAGAGACTCAGGATTTCCTGAATGACCAGCTGATGTCCATTCAGAATGATCTAGAACATCAGGCTTGGCCCACTGCCCTTACAGACACATCAGGAGTACCATCTGAGCTGTGGCCATGGAGACTTACTTGGAAACTTTCTGGATGGAAGTGCGGACGTTCTCAATGCTCCTTCCAAGCATATGGACCGGTAAAGGGGGTGTGGGCTCCCACATACCGTATCCTGCCGGGTCCATGGGGAGGATGCATGTGGGATTGGGTAATTCACCGAGACATCTGGGAAATTAGACCACCTGGTATGCCCAATCGATTTTTAGTCAGTGCTCCTGGGATTACACCTGACATTTGGATGGGGTTAGGTAGTCTATGGACATTTTGGCCATTAGAACCCCCACAGCTTCAGTGTATCCGTAAACTGAAGCCAGGAGAAGTTGTCACTGTTTATGACTACGTTTGCTGGGAGGGTAGGGGACAAGGAACTACCCTGACAGGACACTTACTTTTTCAAGCTAATAATAGCTGTGTGTATGTTAATGACACCACATTACAAGACATGCATTTTAATCTCACTACCACTGCAGGCAATCATATTATTTACTGGCCTGCAGATAGAGTTTTCCAAGTAGCCCTTAGGTTCCAAATACCCTTTAATTGGACTAGTTTAGTACCTGATAGATTTCAAAATTTGTTTTCACTGTTACCAGAGATTCAGAAAATCTCTGAAGTACAAGGGCAAATTCACATGCTTCAAAACATATATCAAGTTGAAAAGTATGCCTTTCAGACTGCTTATAGAGTATCCATTTTATGTACTAAGTATGATGTATTGTGCTTTGTGACTAAGGCTGTACAACAACCCCATTATAGTATTGCTATGGGAATGTTATTGCTTGTATTGTTACTAGTTAGCTTAGGATTATGTTATTGTTGTTGTAAAAGACGTAATAATAGTAATACCTTTCATGTTCATGCTAATCATGCATTGTCATTACATCCAATCAGAACCGCTAAAATTAAAACATCTGATGTAGAATCTGAAGTCCAGGACTTAATGCAAATAGAGGTTTGAGAATGTTTGTTGTACTAGAAGTACAAAAGGGGGGGTTGTGGAAGCAAAAAAAGAACTGTCAGAAAAGAACTGCTAAGCATGACAGTTTGTTAGCAAGAGTCAGGCTAACTGTAACCCTGATAACGCGAGATTTGTAGAAGCGAGGATTGTGTGAGGCGGGTGAAAAAGTACTGTGTGAGAAGTTATTGTGACCTTGTATAGATAAGGTGTAGAAGACCTTGTGTAGATAAGGTATAGGAAATATTGTATGTTGGCAAGAGTCAAAACAATTAAGAAATAAGATATCAAGATGGCCTATGTATAAACAAAATGCAGCTGTCTCTCATTATTTCTGTAATGAAAGGTATAAATGCTTGCTGTAATTAGGTACCGGGGAGAGAGACCTGCTTAGCTCTCTCCCTCTGCACAATTGTGAGAGTTAATAAAGCTTCTGACTTGCTGTACCCAAACAAAAGAGTGAGAACTCAGTTTTTCTCCGACAGTAGCATGACTACAGTGTACCAAAGGAAGGATGGTCTGAAGTTAAGCCACTGGACTGGGACTTAAGAGATCTGGATTCAGTTCCCACTGCTGCCACAGTGACTTTGGGTAAGTCACTTAGGTCAATATTCTCAATAGGGACCACTAATTTAGGGTTGCCAACACAAGACATCTACGGACTGATTTTCAGATGTGCTGAGCACTCCACACTCCAACTGAAGCTGATAAGAGCTGTGGGGTGCACAGTGTGATGTTATTGACATAAACTGTGACTGTATAAATCATTGTTGCAACCAGGGTCCTATGGTTGTACCAGGTCTTGTACAAGGAGGCCAAGTGGGGTGTCTATGGAAAGGTTGTAGTCTGCTGGTTATGATTATGCTGTCTGTATGTGTGTATCATTTTTGTATCCAAAGTTATGAATATTGACTATGTACTTGTTTGGTTCTAAGTAGCCTCAGTGAAGCATTTGGTCAGCTTCTTGGTAAAGGACTATTCTCAGTAAGTGCCCAATCAAGAAACACTTAACTAACAGTGGATTTTGTGAGATGCCAATCCACATCTGAGCTTTCCTGGGAACATTCAAACTAACATGTAAACAATGGTGTCGGCCTGCAAAAAGCTGCATCATTCATAGACATGTGACTTGCCCAGGTGACTGCAAACTCCATCTTGTTGAGGGGATTTTACACAGGAGAACAAAGGGGTTTCCACCCACAAGAGAAAGACTATATAAGGCTCTGGAAACCCCTCCATTTTGTCTTCAGCTGGCTCAAAAGATAGCCTCTCCACCCCAAAGAGATGCTTGAAAGAAACTGGAACAAAGGACAGTAACTACGGGGGAGGGGGGAGTGATTGCTGGACCCAGACTAGGAAGGAGTTTAGTCTGTAAAAGAAGTTTATCGGAACATCTCTGAGGGTCAGATTTACCTGCATTTAGTTTCCTACTGTATTAGGCTTAGACTTGCATGTTTTTGTTTTATTTTGCTTGGTAATTTACTTTGTTCTGTCTGTTATTACTTGGAACCTCTTAAATCCTACTTATTATACTTAATAAAATCACTTTTTGCTTATTAATTGACCTAGAGCAAGTAATTAATTCCTGGGGAAGCAAAAATCTGTGCATATCTCTCCAGCAGTGTTATAGAGGGCAAATAATTTATGAGTTTACCCTGTATAAGTTTTATACAGAGTGAAACGGATTTATTTGGGGTTTGGATCCCATTGGGAACTGGGTATCTGGGTGCTAGAGAAATGAGCACTTAAGCTGTTTTCAGTTAAGTCTGCAGCTTGTGGGGGATGTGGTTCAGACCTGGGTCTGTGTTTGTAGCAGGATAGCGTGTCTGTCTCAACAAGACAGGCTACTGAAATCCCAAGCTGGCAGGGAAAACCAGCTCAGAAGTAGTCTCAGCACATCAGGTGGCAGTCCCAAGGGGGTTTCTGTGACCCAACTCGTCACACACAGCATCTCTAAAAATCAGGTCATATGGGTCTCATGTTGAGCACTCAAATGCGAGGCTCCTAAAATTAGTGGACACTTAAAAATGTTGCTTTAATGTCCGTACTGCAGTTCCCTACATGTAAAATGGAGATAGTAATAGAGACATACTTCTCCTTGAGGATAATTCATGAATATTTGTGAGGTGCTTTGATACTGTTGTGATGTGAGGAAAGAAAGAATGTGTAGCAAAGATGGACAGAACCTTCCACGGTGACAGACGAGAAAGAGAGGAATGGCTAATAGAGCAATAATGTTTTACACTGACAGTTGGACAGAGAAGGAGGGAGGGAGAAGTGCAAATGCCACACTCTGGTGATTTTGAACCAGAGAGTGAGGGGCAACCTTCTCTGTGGTCCCAAGGCCACACAACAAAACCAAACAATGGGATTTCTTAATCCTATTCCATTCCCTTTGGCTCCCTTCCACAGTTTTCAGGCCACAAAATATAGCACGGTGGCCCTCCCTTTGGAGTGACCTAGGTGTCAGCTCTGCCCTCCATGCATGAGATATAGGTAGCCATAAAGACTGACTTTTGGATCTTTCATTCCTTTAGCAAACAAAATCTCTTCCCAATTATATTTTCAGAGACACTTTTGAAGGTGTCTACCTATCTTAGGACATCATGCTGATCCCCCACCTGAGGTGGATTTACCTGGTATGTCCAGAAGGCGAGTGCGCGGGAGCTGATGTCCAGCACAGTCTCTGGCCGAAGTCCAGCCAACACCATGGCCTTGTGTTCTTCAGAGGGACTTAGCTCGGTGCGGACAATGTCTAGCTTGCCAGAGAGGGCACTGTTGCAGGCAGGACAGACTGCTGGTGAACGGCTGAATTCCCCACTGCCGTGCTGGTCACAGAAGATGTGTGAGCAAGCCGTGACCCAGGCATAGCCTGAGAGCTTGACACGGCACTTGCGGTAATTGCACAGCAACATGTCCTCACACACAGACATTTTAACGGAGCCAACAGCAAGGGTGTTGACTCCAAAACAAATACCCCCTGGTGGAAAGGAATCTGCCACTCACCACACCAAACCTATAGAGCAAAACAAACATACGGGCTGGGATTCTCAAAGGGGCCTAAGAGAGTTAGGCGTCCAACTCCCATTGAATTATGGGATTCAGGCATCTAACTCCCTTATGCTGCTTTATAAATTCCACCCTAAAAGCCGAAGTGGAAACACTGACACTTTTATGCAGCATCAAAATAACCAGTTGGATATTTTTCTTCAGAAGCCTCTTGCGTCTCTGAAGAAAAAATGGCCCAATTTTCAAAAGTGGTGGCAACCAAAATCCCACATTTGGCCACTAAAATGGTCACAGGATACTTTAAAGGACTATTTGGGGAAACTCTAAGGGCTGGTCCACACTAAGCCCCCAGTTCGAACTAAGATACGCAACTTCAGCTACGTGAATAACGTAGCTGAAGTCGAAGTATCTTAGTTCGAAGTTAAAGGTACTTACCGCGGGTCCACACGCGGCAGGCAGGCTCCCCCGTCAACTCCGCCTACTCCTCTCGCGGAGACGGCGAGCACTTCCGGGATTGATTTATTGCGTCTAGACAAGACGCGATAAATCGATCCCAGAAGATCGATTGCTTGCCGCCGAACCAGCGGGTAAGTATAGACGTACCCTAAGTGTCAATCCTCATTTTGGGGTTCTGGACAACCCATGTGAGAAATTGGCCATGTCCCTTCAGGAGATGACATTTCTTCCAGTCTAGTTAATATTTTGAAGGGCCAAGTTTAATTCTTGTAATAGTGTCCACAAGCCACATTGGGAGAGTCCTGTGCATGTCAATGGTGATAGAGTAGCACAGTTGCCAGAGATGCCCAGCTTTTGGGTATGTGCTGATCCAGCTTTTTACTTCTGCCAATGCACATGGGGTCTATAGTGTGCTAATGCAGGTTTGGCCTGTATTAACACCAAGGTGTTAGAGCAGGGTGGGGCTGGGAGTTAGGACTCCTGGGTTCTGTTCCAGTTGTGGGAGAGAAGTGGAGTCTAGTGGTTAGGAGTCAGGACTCCTAGTTTCTATCCCCTCTTCTGTGCAAGCAGTAGGGTCTGGGAGGCAGGACTACTGGGTTCTATTCCCAATTCTGGGAGAAGCCTGTTTTCTAGTGGTTAGAGCAGGTGGGACTGAAATTAAGGTTCCTGCAGATGCTTCCCAACTCTGCAATAGTTTCACTTTGCAGTGTTGTAGCTATGTTGGTCCCAGGATATTAGAGTGACAAGATGGGTGAGGTGATGTCTCTTTCACCAACAGAAGCTGGTTCAATAAAAGATAAGTTTTTGAGCTTGGTCCAGGTCTGAAGAAGACCTCTGTGTATCTCAAAAGCTTGTCTCTTACACCAAAAGAAGTTGATCCAGTAAATGATATCACTTCACCCACCCTGACTCTCTATAGCTTCATTTTGTGCTCTTGGGCTAGTCAATTGTGTGTGCAAGTTTTGAGGGGGAACTATATGGCTATTAAGGCAACTACTTCCAAAGTGTATTTGTAGTTTTCTGCAAGGCTTTCAGTGCAGGTTTGGGATGCACCAATGGCAGTTTCACAGGTGCTGGTAGAGGGATTATTTCCATCTGCCATTATAGGCTATGACATGCAAGGCCGGCTTTAGGAAGTGCGGGGCCCGATTCGAACAGTTTCGACGGGGCCCCGACAGGGATGACTAAAAAAAAAAAAAAAACGTAAAAAAAACACATGGGGCTTGTACTCACCGGGCCGCGCTCCTAGTCTTTGGCGGTGGGTCCTTCACGCGCTCCAGGTCTTCGGTGGCACTGAAGGACCCGCCGCCAAAGTGCCACCAAAGACCCGGAACGCCGCTGGGTGAGTAAAAATTAAAAAGGCGCCTCTAGCCAAAGAAGGGATTCTCTGCCACTTGCCCCCCACTCTGGGTGGCCCTGCCACTGGGCGCGGGGCCCTCTTAGGCGCGGGGCCCGATTCGGGGGAATTGGTGGAATTGGCCTAAAGCCGGCCCTGATGACATAGGCCAACACGGATTTCTGTTGTCCCACCAATACGGGTTTAGTGAATACCAATGGTGTCTGGTCACACATCAACACAGGATTCCTTGCTTTGGATGATGCATCTTTTGACATTGCAACTATGTAATGTTTTCCTGCCATTGAGCATTTGATGTTTGCCGACAGAGTACTGCCATGAGTCCATATGGTGGATTTTTATATGTCCAAATTGGCACACGCCAACAGCATTTTATCCCATGGCAATATTGGGACTTTGTGTCTGTTAATGTGAGCCTGGCTGACACCAGTGTGTTTTTTGGTCATTAAAGTGGCCTTTTTAGGGCATCCACCCACACTGGCTTGGCATGAGCCAACATTGGCACAGCATAAGCATGACATGCGCCAAAACGGGTGCCTCGCAGCTTTGATATAAGCCAATGTGGGATTAGTGGGCACCCCATTGTTGTTTTTAGGAGTGTGCGTGTGTATAGGGTGGAGGGGGGCTGCCCCATTGGCTTTGACAGGGCCACTGAGTCACAAACGGCCCCATTTTATAAAATAGCGGCTGTACCTTCGTGCCCTGCGAGGTGAATTTGACACACGTTTATATTTGGCAGGCAAGACTGACACGGGGTGTGGGGAGGAGCCAGTACCCCACAAAATAATGTGGGGGCTACTCGCTCATTGAACCGGCTTTTTTAAACCACGCAGCGGTTAAAAAAAATCGTTGGGGCAGGGAAAGGGCGGGAAAATTAGCAACCGCCTCTGGCGAGTAAATCCGTATCTGCGCATGCGCCGCTGCTTCCGTGCGCTTCCCCCTCCCCTCGCCGAGGAGCATTCCGGCGTCGCCCCCACTCCCTCCCGCTCGCACCCGCCAACGGTCGCGGCGCGCAAAAGCTTCTCCCGTCAGCGTCCCAAAGCGTCTCGCGCCGCCCGCCCTGCTTTGGTGCCCTGTTTGATGGGAGAGCGGGGAAGGAGCGTGGGACGTACCATTATAGAGAAAGGGGGAAAGGACTAGGAGGTGAGGTGGCACAAAATCCATCTAGCTCTTGAGGGATAAAGACAAAAATTCACTACAAAATATTTGGACTAGAGGCTGGTGTCCCAAAATGCGCCAAAAAGGGTCTCAGCTTGCTGTTTACACAAAACAATCCCCTTCTGCGGAAATGGTTTGGACCGAAAGTCCCTCCCCGGCCTCTCTGCACAGCCACTGTAGGGGGAGGGGGCCATGACATGGGGGAGTGAGCGACCGCAGCGCCGCCTTCCCTGCCGACAAGCCCAGGCAGACCCGCGTGCTGCTGCTGAGCTAGCGCCCAGGCCCCACGTCACCAGGGCACCCTCCCCCGCTGCCCGACCTGCCGCTGCCAGCCCCACGTCACCGGTGCACCCACTCCCTGACCTACGTCACCAGGGCACCCATGTGCCCTCTCCCTGACTCACGTCACCAGGGCACCCGCCTGCCCGACCCATTTCAACAGGGCAGCCACGCGCCCGCTCCTGATCCACGTGAAAATGACACTAACACGTCCGCTCCCTGACCTGCATCAAAATGGCATCCACAGTTTCCCCATAAACCATGTCAAAATGGTACCTACCCACTGCAACATTTTTCAAAGTGGTACCCAAGGCTTCCCCCACAAAAAGCCAAGTCAAACTGGCACCCATATGCCACTTCCAACCCATCTCAAAATGATACCAATGAGATTCCAATAAGAACTGTCAAAAAGAGACCTAACATCCCACCTCTCAACCCCTATCAAAATGGCACCCCACAGGTTCCCCATAAAAGCCACATCAATATGGCACACTGAACCCAACTGCATCTCAAAATTGCACCCATGGTCTCCCCATAAAAAACATGTCAAAATGGCACCCATACTGCCCTCTCAACCCACATCAAAACAGCACCTCTAGAATCCCAATAACAGGCATGTCAAAATGGTGCTCATCTGCATGTTAGGGGCAATACATGAGCAACCATCTCTTTATTGACTCTCTATCCTGCCTCCTACACTGATGGGAGGTGCTGCTGCTGGAAGGGGCCAGCTTTGAACTTGTGACAGCTGGTGATTTAAGACTCCATTTCCCAGGATGCTAAGACATCCCTGTTTGTACTGGTCTCACCCTCCCCAGAATAACCATGCCATAAAATAACTCCACATGGATTCAATCAACCACCCACCCTGCTAACTGCAAATCTTACCAGCTGGGGGCGGGGGGGGGGAATCAATACTGTTATATTTGGATTTAACTTGGTGGCTTGTACATTTCGTAGCTTCTGTAGGCTGAGCTTATTGCACACATCAGGGACTCCCTGCATCACTCCATTTCCCCCCTGCCAGCAGCTCTGTGTGCATTCCCATTCCCACTTACCCCCATTCCAAGGTCCCCAAAGTTACCATGTGGCAGGGGTTCTGTATGCCCCTGTCAAGGCTCCTTCCCCACTCTGAACTTTAGGGTATAGATGTGGGGGCTTGCATGAAAACTTCTAAGCTTAACTACCAGCTTAGATCTGGTCCGCTGCCACCACTCTCAATGCTAATTCCCTTCCCTGGGTAGCCTTGAGAGACTCTTCACCAATTCCCTGGTGAATACAGATCCAAACCCCTTGGATCTTAAAACAAGGAGAAATTAACCATCCCCCCTACTTTCTCCCACCAACTCCTGGTGGATCAAGATCCAACCCCTTGGATCTAAAAACAAGGAAAAATCAATCAGGTTCTTAAAAAGAAGGCTTTTAATTAAAAAAAAAAGTAAAAATCATCTCTGTAAAATCAGGATGGAAGATAACTTTACAGGGTAATCAAACTTAAAGAGCCCAGAGGACCCCCCTCTAGCCTTGGGTTCAAAGTTACAGCAAACAGAGGTAAACTCCCTAGTAAAAGGTACATTTACAAGTTGAGAAAACAAAGATAAAACTAACACACCTTGCGTGGCTGTTTACTTACAAGTTTGAAATATGAGACTTGTTCAGAAAGATTTGGAGAGCATGGATTGATGTGTGGTCCCTCTCAGTCCCAAGAGCTAACTCTCCCCAAAAACAAAGAGCACAAATAAAAGCCTTCCCCCCACCAAGATTTGAAAGTATCTTGTCCCCTTATTGGTCCTTTGGGTCAGGTGTCAGCCAGGTTACCTGAGCTTCTTAAACCTTTACAGGTAAAAGGATCTTGGAGTCTCTGGCCAGCAGGGATTTTATAGTATTGTACACAGGAGGGCTGTTACCCTTCCCTTTATAGTTATGACAGCCCCCATTCCCACATCTCTCTATAGCAGGGTCCCCCAATCTCCCCCTGCAATTGCAGGGGCTGGTATGCCCCAATTCCCCATTCTCCGCCCCCACCTCAGGGGCTCTCTCTGCACCCTATACCCCTCTATGCCCCCCTCCCCCAACCCGGATCCCCCCCCCGGGTTTCTGTGCATTCCCCCCCCCCCCCCCCCCCCCCCATACTAGGGGCTGTGTGCGTGCCCCCACTTCCCCTCTCCCTATTATAGGTCTATGAGACGCTATTTAGGGTGTCAAATGTTAAATTCTGGTGGTAGGACACACAAATGAGCTAGGGGCACTGTTATGGTGGAAGGGGTTAAAGGCTTCCATCAACCAGTTCTTTAGTCTATAGACAATTGCAGAGTTGCTTGAAGCAGCAGCTGTGCTAAACAGCTGGCAAAGGCTCCATGTGTCCATCTGTCCCTCCTCCCATTTTCCCTTTTGGTTTTCCAATTTTCCCAAAAGTGAACAGGTTGCTGGCCCTCAGCACCTCAAATGTTCCCTGAAAAGTTGGAAATGATTGCATGCAGTGTTCAAAAGTTATCACGTAGCATTTCTGTACATATGTAATCAAACTGAGAGACCTTCACCCACAGTTAAAAAGCAATCACGTTAAAAGAATAAAATTGCAACTTCTCCCATAATATGGAGTACAACAAAAAAATTTAAAAAAATGGAGATTACAAATTTTTAAGATTCATGCTGGTTTAATGTTAAATACATGATTTTGGGGAAATGCTTGTTTCTTGTGTTCAGCTGAACCCCCAAAAGCTAGTTCAAACTCTTGATGACCAAATGGCCCATGTTTTCTGGGATGGCCCTGGTTTTGAGGGTCCAGCTTGGCATCTCTGCTCATGAAACTGAAAATTTGTCCTGACTTCAATATAACTCCCCCGGCTGTCTAAACTCAAAACCACATGTTGCTGAATTTGGTTCACATAGCATTGCCTCTCAGCTCCATCTCTCTCGCTGCCTCCCAGCTGTTCAGCACAACAGCTGCAAGATGTAGCAGGACTGCAGTGGTGGCCCCCAGCTCAATGGGGAAAGGATCCACATCTGTTTATTTGGGGTGAAGAGAAAACAGGATGATAGAGGATGCCAACATTCGAAGCACGAAATAAAGGTCTGAGCTGGTGTCAGAGGAGTGAGTGTGCACCTGTAGGGTCGGGGAGACATGGTTTAAATACATTTAGGTTAAGATTTTCTAATCTATGAGATTTGCCTGTTAAATTCCCATTATTTTTTTAAATGGGAACTGGGTGTCCAAATCCTGAGTGCATCTGAAAAATCTCAGCCTAACCTAAATGGTGTTGGTAGTAGAAAACAGATAGTGGACATGGTGGAGTCAATTCACGGAAGAGTGGAAAGTAATTTTGGACACAGTAGTAAATAGATCAATGTTAGTTAACCATCCTGATCCTCAATTTTGTACAAGTCCATCGATACTAGTGACTAGGAGTTTTAAAAATACCTGGACAGATATTGTATCTCAGACATGAGATCAAGCCCTAACTCATTTCACAGAAAGGGCAACTGAAAATTGCAATGGATTAAAGATGGGATTTTCAAAGAAGCCTAAAGCAGCATGGCATCTAACTCCCTTAAATCTCCTGTGAAAATCCCAACTACAGCCACTACTGACCTGGGCTGAATTCAGACCAGTGGATTAGAGTTGAGAAAGCTCCATTTCCCCCTGTTCTACCACTGCCCTTTTGTACAAAAAACACCCAACTTTTACACATCCATTCAATCTAGTTTTATTATTTATCCTGTTTTTAGTATAGCCTTTCCTGGACATAACTTCAAAGAGTCCTTGTAATGCAGATCGGAGACAGGGCAAATCTTTTAATCTTCAGGCCCCAAATTCTCTCTTACAGTTGATGCTGGTGGAGAGAAAGATACATTTTCCTTTCCTTTAAGGCTCATCTCAAATCATCCCTGTAAAGATAAAGGTTCAAAGATGCAGAATGCAGCACACAGTTGCGTCTTGGAAACCTAGTTGGTGCAGTGAAGCTAACTCCTCCCAGCTGAGGCCAGCATAGCTCTTAGTGCCTCAGTGCAGGCAATCTTTCAGCTCACATTGAAAAATTACTATCTGGTTACTATAGCCCACTGCCTAAAGTTTACAGAGCAGGTTGTTTTTAAACCCCATTTCTGTCCCCAGAGTCCAGTCCCCTTCTGCCTCTTTGAGTGTCTGACCCCGCAAAATTCAGAAGGTGCTAACGGACGGCCAAACCCATCCAAGAGCACCCTGAGTGAAGAAAGGCCAAGCTTAATCTGCGATGACACAAAATCCCACTGCCCATGGCTTGTGGCAGCAAGAGGAACGGTCATCGCGGCCACTCTCCCTTAAATGAACAGCTCTGAGAGCAAGAGGACTCCCTAGAAAGAACACCCTGTGAATTTCCCCAAACAGCAAACCTTTACTGGGGTAACTGCTTAGTAAAGTTCTGCAGCAGGGAGTCCCCGTTCATATGTGCAGAAAGATATGGCTTTCTGAAAGCACCTGCAGCTTCAGGCACTGAAAGGCAGCCTGGCAATGTTTGGAAGATCAGTTCAGAGACTGTTTGTCACTGAATGAGGAATGCATGATGTACCCTATGCCAGACATTTGTTAACTGCTGGCAAACTATGTCTGCCATAGTACCCTATTTTTGTCCCATACCTCCCCCGATGGTGACATTGGCTGGGGGTACCAATTTGGGACCACACTAAGAAACTGGATGGATACAAACTTCCTGCAGCACTTACATCTGTGATTCCTATAAGGGATCCAGGGTGAGGGAGAAGCGAAACCAGCCAATCTTGTCTTCAGAGTTCTTGCACCTACAGAAGCAAAGAGGAATTATTTCCAGGTAATGACTTTTTTTTTTTTTTTTTTTTTTAAATTAAAAAGAGCACGCTACCAGCTACAGGGAAAACTCATTTCCTTGTATCTCTGTCCCTCCTTCATTTGCATAGAAACCGGATCCATGTTTTTGAAGGGGTCCCCTGGATCTGCTACTTATTCCCCTCACTGTCTGGGACTTTACATATGGTTGCATTGGAAACCATTAGAACATCAGTTTTCCCCCAAATCAGACTTCAGCTGCAGGTGTTTGTTTCATTAGTCTGCTCAGGGCATGTGTGTAATCAGGGTAGATCAGGTGAAACACGGACTGAACATGCGGTTCATCACAGCAGACCCCTCCTAGTCCTAAAAGTGGCAATGTGGTTGCCCCTCCCACACACAAACCACGACCCAGGACTATGAGACCTCAAGTGGTTGAGAATTTTAACTGCTTCCTCACCCAACTTACTCACATTGCAACATGGACTCCCTGGCTTCCCAACTTCCCCTGCAAGACAGATAAAATCCCTGCATGCATAAACAGGGGAGTAGCCAGTAGAAGCAGGGAGCTGATTTTACCCCTGTATATGGCACTGGTGAGTCTGATACTGGAACACCACATCCAGTTCTGGTGTCCAGATTTTAAAAAGGACATTGAAAAAATGGAGAGGGTTCAGTAATGAACCATAAAAGTGATTCAAGGGCTGGAGAAAATGCCTGATAGTGAGAGACTTAAGAAGTTCAATCTGTTTAGTTTAAATCAAGAAAAGGAAGCTTGAGAGAGGTGACCTGATTACAGTGTACAAGTACCTTCATGGGGAAAAAACAATAGTGGAGAAAGGCAGAACAAGAACCAATGGCTGGAAGTTAAAGCCAGGCACGTTCAAATTAGAAATAACGCACACGTTTCTAACAGTGAGGGTGATTGAACAAACTCCCAAGGGATGGGGGATTCTCCATTCCTTGCTGTCTTCCAGTCCAGACTGAATTCTCTGGTCGGTATTAAACTGGAGATCAGACTAGGCAATCTAATGGTTCCTTCTGGCCTACGAAGATCTGGCTTTTCAATACGGCCATACGAGCAGCTGCTAAGGGCACAGCAGTTACAGACGAGGAAATGGCACAGTGAAGTTACCTGGAGACACTGTGAGGCGAGAGCTAGTGCAGGGAACTATTTTAAAGGACCATGCAGGGAGAGTGGGGAGAACAGCTGAGTTTTAGAAAGGGGAAGGAGTCAGGGAGTCATGGTGGGGGTTACTAGGTTACGTTCTATGCCCCGCACAATGCAGGAAGTCAGACTAGATGGCCATAATGGTCCCTCCTGGCCTTAAACCTTGACCCCATCTACTATGGGAAATGCCCAGATTTCACTGCAGGCCTGAAATGGAAGCCACACAGGGAGTTAATGCTTCTCTCCTTCTTTGATGTAGTGGGGTCTGCACATGTGGCATCAGGGTGGATCAGGTGAAAGATGGTCTGATCATACTGTTCATCATGGCAGACCCCACCCACGCCCTCAAACCTAGCTGCGACATCACCAATGGCAAAGACCAGGGGGTCTCCTGGTCTGAGAAGAAACTTCTTGTAGGCTGGGTCTCCTCTCCACACCAACCCTCAAGATAGCCCATAATTGGATGCATGGGGGCTGTCTCATACAGTAGCACACTTCTCCCAATACCAAGTGTCTGTCCAAGGGGCGCTTATTGTGCCACAAGAGCGAGGATCTTATCCCCAATATTTCTGGAGTCTGAGACATAGGAACATAGGTCTTGCCATGGAAAGTGAAGGATTAAAAAGTGCCTCAAGCACAGGGACAGTTGTGTGGTTACGGTTCTGGACTGGGACATCTGGGATCAGTTCTCAGCTCTGCCACAGACTCCCTGGGTGACCTCAAGCAAATCCTTTTAAATCTCAGATTTGGGTACCTAACTCCACTGGGCTCCTTTGAAAATCTCAGTCTTCAGCTCTCTGTACCTCGGTTCCCCATCTGCAATGCTGATACTTCCTGTTTTCCATCCTTTATAACCTAAGTAGACAAAGTCAACAAAAATCTTTGGGACAGGGATGGCCTCTAATGAAGTGTCTGTACAAACCCTAGCACTGTAGGGCCTCGAGGCTACAGTGTAATACAACTAATAATAAAACAGTGGATGGGCCCATCAAGTCAAGCATCCTGCCTCTAGCAACACATGCCTGGCTACTTCCTAACAGATCAGAGCAAGCCCTGAAAGCACAGGAGCTGATTATCTTCATCTCAGCTCAGGTAGGCCATAAAACCACTCAGTCCCTTTTCTTTAAGGCCCTACTCAGTTGGAGGCCCTTACCCTACTGTCCTTAGGGCTCAGGTCCAAGATGTTTCATTACAGACCATTTTCAAGATTCAGTTACAGTACTTCATTTTTCCACTTCAGCCCTGATCATTTCATGGGGGTGGGGAGTCAGTCTTCATCCTCCAGCCTCTCCACAATCTGAAACAGGCAAAGAAACATTCATAAGACTAGAGTGTGACCAACACAGCCTCTTCCTCTCCCCTACTTCCTCTCCTGTTGCAGCTACACCAGAGATCAGAGTTGCCACTGGACTCATCTAAACCTAATTCCCAGCACACCACAGCCCAGTTCTACCAGAGCATAGCTAGGCAGAAAGAGATAACACTATACATGGAGGGGAAGACAGCAGGAGTAAAAAGGAAGTCACTTCTGGGGTGGAGGGAGGCAACGAGAGCAAAGTGCAACAGGAGAAGGGAGGAGAATATTTTAGCGGACATCTGGGTAAACTCCCTCCTGATGCTTACAAAAGATCACATGGCCCTTTTAACATCCACAGTGAGCAGACAGGATCTCAAATTTTATTAAGGCCTCAAGCAAAAGACCGAACAGCTTCAGACAAAAAGCATTAATTTATCTGCAGTGGCAGGAGGAAGAGATGAACCAGTCCTGGACAATGAGGACTTAAAATCTGAAGGCCTCAAGACATGTGAAGCCACAAGTCACTCCTACTACACTCCATTGTCACAGCTGAAAGTTGGATTGGTCAACACAGCTGGTAACAGATACTTCAATCAAGTCAGAGTTGAAAAACATCTGCTACATTACAAAGGCCAAAGCTGAAGGTTTGACATGCCTCAGCCTGCACTATTTGGGGGAAGGGAGATAGATCAGGGCAGGATTAGGCCTGCCAGACCACCTAACAGGAATACTCTGGAGTCCTCTCTCCAGGTTGGAAATTTTAGGTCTTGCTAAAGCACTTAAAGAGAGGTAGCCAAATAGAACCCAGGAGTCCTGACTCCCAGTCCTCCTTCTCTACAACTAGACTTGATTCCCCTTGCTCCAACCACTAGTCCACACTCCCCAGAGTTGGGAATAGAACCTAGGAGTCCTAACTCCTAGCCCCCCTGTTCTAACCCATTATAGTTGCCCCTAGATTTTGACAGTTTTGCTGTTATGTAATGTTTAACCCCCTGGGCAGGGATTCTCTGTTCCTCTGTAAGAAGCCAATCTCATACCAGCTCACTGAGCCCCATATCTGGAACGTGGCATTTCTCCAAAGCAACTGTTTCCTCCCAGCTCATCAATTCCATTTTCAGTCTAAAATGAAGAGATACAAACATTGGTTTAGGATACACAGACCAAAACCTGGCAACCAGACCACATCCAACCCTGCCATAGCTATGTCAGAAAATTGGTGTTTAAAGGTTACACTAGAGACAGGATTGTAAAAGCCTCCACAGCAGGATGTTCCCACCTTTAGGGGTCACCAATAATGCAGAAGCTACACCCACTAAAATTAATACAGTTATAAGGGTTTGTCTTTCTCTAGCTCCTTTCTTCCAAAAATCTCCAGAGGCTTTCAGAGAAGTCTAAGGGAATTAGGCACCTTACTTATCCCCTTAGGCTCCTCTAACAATCCCAGCCCAAGTGCTTTACAAATATTAAGCCTCATCCACCCTGTGAAGTCAATATCATCTCCACTGTATAACTGAGGAAACTGAGGCACAGAGTGGCAAATCGCTTGCCCAAGGTCACACAGCGAGAGACAGAGCCATGAATAGAACCAAATGAAGGTCAATCTCAATTCACTCTTCTCTAATCAGTAAACTCCACCTCCTCCCAGCACCAGAAACAGAGCTCCCATTATCAACTATCTGAGCACCTCACAATTTCTTCCTGGTGATGTAGGGCATTGCTATTATCCACATTTTACAGATTTGGAATTGAGGCTGAGGGCCAGTTTTTTTAAATGTCTGTGGGCACCTAAAGAGGCAGATTGAAATCAGTAGGGGTTAGGCACCTAGGCACTTCTGAACATCTCACTGTGCATCTATCTGTATCTTTAGATGCCCAAGTACCTATACAAATCTGACCCAGAGAGACTAAAACTTGCACAAGGTCGCACAAGAAGTTTGTGGTAGAGCAGGAAATTAAGCCCATGTCTCTCAAGTCCCAGGCTAGCACCCTAATTGCTGGTTCATTCTTCCTCTCAGCCAAAAGGCTTTACACTTCTAATCTCAGCTCTTCCTGATTTACTTTGGGACTTTTAAAACTAGACTGAACAAAGTGATAGAAAGCAGACTGTAGGGAACAATCCTGCACTAACCCCAAGAAGACAGGCCTGTTAGGCCACACATTCTATGTAGCTCTAACCTTCTGTGTTAGAATAATCCTTAATTGAACCCATTACTGCCCTGAATCAGCCTCCAGACTTTATCCCACTGCTTCATTTGCAGATCCAACTCCCAGAGCAGGGCAGAGAACCTTTCTGTTAAAGCCCGGCTGCTTGCAGCCTATGGCGTTTGCATTCTGTATCTGAAATCCTTTGAGGCTTCATAGATACTGGGCTCTTGGGTATTTTTCTGGCCTGCATAAAAGTTGTTGGTTCTCTTTATCGTGGTAGGTGCAAGGAGTAGGTGCTACAGATCAGGTAAAAGTTGCAGTCTGGGATCACTCACAGGTTATGAAGTACCCAACCACTAGTAGCTAATAAGGGATCAAAAACAATAATATTTGATAATGTGCTCTTTTTCTAGGAACTCCCATCCAAAGATTTTTGAGTGTTTTATAATCATGAATGAATCAAGCCTCACATGCTTCCTATGAAGTATTATTCACATTGTACAGGTGAGGAAACTGAGGTACAGAGGGGCAAGGGCAAAGTGGCTTGCTCAAGGTCACCCCTGGGACAGGGTCAGAGCCAATAGTCAGGAGTCCTGACTCCCAGTCCACCCACCATTAGACCCCACTACCCTCCCAGGGCTGAGGTAGAACCCAGGAGTCTTGACTCCCAGCCCACCCACCTCCATCATGAAACTGCATTTTTTAAAGGGGGTCTGGATGGCACGTGGGGTTCGGCAAAGGCACTATACAAGTAGATGGAAGTTTTACCACTGGAGTCAGACTGGGCTCAGGACAGCCTCTGAATTCCACCCTATGTTTCAAAGCCAGCAGAGCTCGCTCAACTTTCTTCTCTTGTAATTAAGCTTCCATTTATTTACTTCAGTGGTGCAGCATGCAGTTCCAGCCGCAAATTATAAAGTGGGGAGAATAGCCAAACCAAAACTGAGGCCTGGAGTCACCTTCAACTCCCACGCTTTCCCCCAACACGTGGGCCACACACAGCGTGGGCAATTTCACCATTACCAGCAGCAGCATTTTTGAACACTAAGTCAAACCCACTGCCAGCTCACTCCACACCCCTGAAGAGACTGCTAGAACACACAGCAGAAGGCACCGTGCTAACCCAGCCTCCCTCCGCAGCAGGGACATTCTTTAACTTTCACCAGCTCACCCACCACGTGGTTTTTCCTCTTAAAAACAGATCTGTACATAAAACACCTACTGCTGTTTATGATGGTTTGCCTACGACAGGAGGAGTGGATCTCTGGGCTTTGCTCTCCCTTCCAGAGCTGGGAGTAGAATCTACTGGATTAAAGGGCAGAATTAAGCGTCAGAACTCCTGCGTTAGCTTCCGAACTCTGCAGCACACTCCCTATGTGCCCTGAAACAAGTCACCAAATCATACAGGGGCGGGGAGAAGAGAGGAGTAGGAGAGAGATAACGAACTCATTTTACAGCATGTGTGACTTCATGCAGACCTGAAGAGGAACACTGCAGACACATAGTAATTTATTAAAACACAGGGACAAATCATGCCGTCTGTTTCACCCAGGGACTGCAAAGTCAATGGGGATTTCAGGGGTGTCGCTGAAGATCGCACAGTTTTAACAGACCACTTTCCCACTAATCCCCTGCCTTTGGCCCTACGTAAAGGGGTGGCCTATGGATTCTGAATTCAACCCTAAGGCCAAACTCAATCCACGGGAAAACCTTTCTCCACCACATACAGTTTAACTACATTTATTCTAATCCTAACACATGGGTGGATGGCAAAAATTAAACTCAGAATGGCAAAGGATTCAAACCGAGCTAGAGATCTTGCCACTTACCAAGCACGCTGGTCTGGGAGTACAGGAACAGGATACGTACAGGAAGCATGGTGATGATGAAAGAGAGAAAGATGAGAGGAAGTGGTAGGTGGGACAGAGAAGAGAGCAGCTTTGCAATTGGCTGAGAGCATAAACCTGTCAGTCTCTCATTTCCTTGAATCAAAAAGCGAGATGCCGAAACATTAATCTGTTGAGGCTTCAAACCATGTGGCTACAGACCTTTACAGAGCTGGGTTAGGAAAAATTGTGTGACGGAAATCTGTGGTTTTCTGTGAAATCTCTCAAAAAGATTTTTCAGTCTGTATTAGAGAATGCAATCTTGAGTCAAAATTTTAAAAGCTAGGCTGGAGTTTTTAGAGGAACTGTCCAGAAATCCTGATGTAGGGTAGGGTCTAAATGGAGCTGATATTCAAAAGTGCTGAATAACCCTACTCAACATTTCTGAAAGTTTATTTAGGAGGCTAAATCAGGGTGTAGGAATCAAAATTTAGGCTTCTGGTTTTGAAAAATTTAGCTCTGGAATTTTGGGGTCATTTTGATCCCCAAACCCTTTACAAATAGTGTAATATCAATAAAAAATATTTCACATTTACATAGCATTTGGGATTTTCCTCATTCTGAAGTCCCAGGACTGGAAAATACCGAAGGATACTGGCAATAGAGAGCCAAATTTCAAAAGTAGCTAGGCACCTAACTCCCATAGGGTTAGGCACCTAATTTGCTTAAATGCCTTTGACAATCCTAATATATATCCAGATTCAGAGTCAACAAAAGCTGTGGGAGGGATCTGCAATGCAGGACGTCGATAACGTGGGTAATATAAATGTGGGAAATCTTGGCAAAATCTGCAAAGGAAAATAATAAAATCCCTTGTGTACAATGTTTCCTACCAGACTGCTCTCTCAATTACACTGATGTGACCCCATTATCTTCAGTGGAGTTGCTCCAGGTTTAAACTGGTGTATTTCACAATAGAATTTTTCTTTCTGTCTGTAGTACAAAGGTAAGTATCATTGTTGCCATTTTATGGGTGGAGAAACAGGCACAGAAAGAGATGAAGGCCCAGATCCTCAAAGGTATCGAGACATAACTCCCACCAGGAATTAAGCACCTAAATATCTGTGAGATCTGGGCCCAAGTGACTTGTCTGAGTCACTGGCCAAGATGAGAATAGAACCCAGGTGTCGTGATTCCTGTTCCCATTGTAACCACCCACTCACTCACCTCCTAGAGCCCAGTATATAACCCAGAGGTCCTGACTTCCATGTTCTCCTTTTCTGACCACTAAATTAGCTTTTCCTCCCAAAACTGGGAATAAAACCTTGGAGTCTGGACTTTCAACTTCCCTCACATACTTTGCAGTGAAGCCAGAGGCAAAGAATTGATTTAGCTTCTCTGCAATGGCCTTATCTTCCTTGAGTGCTCCTTTAACACCTCGATCGTCCCGTGGCCCCACTGATTGTTTGGCAGGCTTCCTGCTTTGCATGTACTCAAAAATTTGTTAGTTTTTGAGTCTTTGGCTAGTTTCTCTTCCATTTCTTTTTTGGACTGCCTAATTAAACTTTTACAGTTGACCTGCCAGAGTTTATGCTCCTTTCTATTTTCCTCAGTAGAATTTAACTTCCAATTTTTAAAAGATGTCTTTATGACTCTAACTGCTTCTTTTATTTTATTGTTTAGCCATGGTGGCACTTTGTTGGTCCCCTTACTGTGTTTTTTAATTTGGGATATACATTTAATTTGAGCATCTATCATGATGTTTTTAAAAAGTTCCCATGCAGCTTGCAGACATTTCATTTTTGTGACTGTACCTTTTAATTTCCATTTAACTAGCTTCCTCATTTTTGTGTAGTTTCCTTTCTGAAGTTAAATGCTACTGTGGTGGGTTTCTTTGGTGTTGTTTCCGCCCCCCAGGATGTTACATTTAATTATATTATGGTCACTATTACCGAGTGGTTCAGCTATATTCACCTCCTGGACCAAATCTTGTGCTTCACTTTGGACTAAATCAAGAATTTCTTCTCCTCTTGTGGGTTCCAGGACTAGCTGCTCCAAGAAGCAGTTATTCATGGTGTCTAGAAACTCAATCTCAGTATCCTGTCCTGAGGTGACATGTACCCAGTCAATATGGGGATAGTTGAAATCCCCCATTACTATTGAATTTTATATTTCTATAGCCTCTCTAATCTCTCTGAGCATTTCACAATCACCATCACTGTCAGGTGATTGGTAGTATATTCCTACTGCTATATTTTTATTATTCAAGCACGGAATTTCTATCTATAGATATTCTATGGTACAGTTTGATTCATTTAAGATTTTTACTATATTTGACTCTGCTTTCTTTCACATATAGTGCCACTCCCCCACTAGCATGACCTACTCTGTCATTCCAACATATTTTGTATCCTGGTATTACCGTGTTCCATTTATTATCATTTCACCAAGTTTCTGTGATGCCTATTATATCAATAACCTCATTTAATACCAGGCACTCAAGTTCACCCATCTTAGTATTTAGACTTCTAGCATTTGTATACAAGCACTTATAAAAATTTGTCACTTTTTAGCTGTCTGCCATTATGTGATGTAATTGAATGGGACTCTTTCATTTGACTGTTTCTCTTCAGTTCCTACCTGTACTTTATCAACTTCCATCCTCACCTCCTTACTAGGATATAGAGAATCCCCGTTAATAGAGTCTCCCGTAAAGGATGCCTCTGTCCAAACTGTGTGCTCCTCCGTACCCATCGGCTTTCTCCCAGCCCTTAGCCTGAAATCTCTACAACCTTTTCAACCTTACATGCCAGCAATCTAGTTTTGCGTTGGTCCAGGTGGAGCCCATCCCTCCCACATAGCTCCTCCTTTCCCAAAAGGTTCCCCAGTTCTTAACAAACCCAAACCCTTCTTTCCTATACCATCATCTCATCCACACATTGAAACCCCACAGCTCCACCCGTCCAACTGGCCCTGTGCGTGGAACCGGAAGCATCCCAGAGAATGCTACTGTGGAGGTCCTGGACTCCAATCTATCTTATCATCCAGGCAAGCTGGATTTAGTGATAGTTGGTTGCCATACACCAAAGATCACAAAAGATTCAAGTTGCTTTCAGTCACAAAAGACCAGTCACTTACCCCAGGTCAATTTGTACCTCAGATCTCACACCAAAAATAATCCTTGTAGCCAATCTTATAGTAAACCAACTAAGGATTTATTAACTCGGAAATACCAGAGTTATTTATAGATTAAAGCAGGCAACATATATACACAAATGAGTTACAGTCTATGGTTCTATAGTGGGTTAGTGGAGGCCCCTCTCACTCTAGTTCAGTGGGAGGCCACTCTGCCTCACTACATCTCTGTATTTGAAGTTAAGTGGCAAGGGAATTAGCCAGTCAACTGTCTATGTCTCGGGTGGGACTGAGCAATCAGCAGTCCCGGGAGGCTCTGGCCCTTGGGCGGGACTGGTAAACACAGGCCTCCTGGCCTATGGTAGGGAAACTGCTACCCCGGGGTGAAGGGGTAGGGGGACCCAGGCCCACCCTACTCCACTAGGTTCCAGCCCAAGGCCCTAGCAGTGGTGGAGGGTTCCGCCACTGGGTCAGCAGGGATCCGGCCCCAACACGCTGACTGGGGTTCAGGCAGCAAACGCAGCCGGACTGGAGTCGGCTGTCCCAGGGCCACTTCCAATCCTTCCCTCGGGGTGTACCTGCCTCCGTGGGGGTCCTCCATCAGCCTGGCGTAGATAGCCAGCGGCAGCCCCAGCCACTCTCTGGGATTTTCATCTGTCGGCAGCGTCCGCTATTCGGGCCAGTCCTCAGCGCGGCAAGGGTCCCCCTTGGGCTTCAGCTCTGGGAGCAGGCGGGAGGCATCTGTCTCCTCCAGCTACAGAGTGCTCCCTTTATACTTCCTGTCCCACCCCTTGACTTCTGGTGGGTGGGACGAGCTGGCTTTGGCTCCGCCCACCCTGGCCCAGTGTGAGACCCCTCCCACTCTGTCTCAGTGGGAGGCCACTCCGCCTCATCACAGGTTCCAAAAGGTGACACGGTTGTAGTAATCTGTCAGCACTGAATGTCTTTTAGGGCTAATCCAGATTGAACCTGGGGATCTCTGCTTCTGTTTCCTAGCTCCAGCCCTGTGAGAATATAAACAGCAAAGAGAGATATAAAATTTTCTTCTGTGCCTGTTTTATCCCCTTCTTCCAGCATTCACACTGACGGGCTGGGCTTTCTTGCACATAGCACCTTCATGAGTGTGAGAGGGTGTCACGGGGTGCACAGGCTCAGTGCTCTGGTACCGCTCTGAATGAAGTTCAGACAGGACCCTCTTGTAGTGTGACAACCCCTCAGGACACACTCACTAGGGCAAGCCTCCTTGGCTTCAGCGCCTCCTGGGTCTGACCTCGGAGCGTTCAGCACCCCAATTTCATGCCATGAGCTCCCTGCAGTGAGTCCACCTGAATAAGACACCTGGGGAAGCCTTACACGCCCCCCAAAGGGGCCATGCACCCCAACTTCACAGAGTCTCAGCCAGCGTTGTAAAACAGAAGGGTTTATTAGTTGTCTGGAACACGGCGTAGAACAGTTCTTGTTAGCACAAGAAGTAGAAAGATTCAGCAAAGTCCATCTTGGGAAGACCCAGAGCCCTGGGTTCTCCCCCTGAGTGCCAAACCAGGAGACTGACCAGCTTTAAGCAGCCCATCCTCAGTCATGCCCAGTTGCCCCTCCTCCATCCTTTGTCTCTTTCTCGGGCAAACCGGTCACCTGACCTCCACCTCTCTCTTTATTCTCCAACTCCTTCGGCTGGCTCTTGCAGAGGATGAGCCCAGGCCATCAGTTGTCAGGATACCGAGTGTCTGGCCGTTGTCTGAGCCCAGGGAGCTAGATGGCAGTCATACCTGCCCTCCAGAGGTCTCTGCAACAATCACAAATGCTTGTCCCACCACCTAGATACTTGGGGAACACATAGGGGAAACTGAGGCACACACAGAGTATTCATACAAAACATTAAGAAGATTGCCACTTCATCACAGAGGGCCATTAACCTAGTCTTTGTATCATGATGTTCCCCAGTGGCCCATTTAGTTTTGATAGTCCTTGATGGGCAGTGGACCATTCCTCCTGAGTGGGTTCACAGGTTCACAGCAAGCATTTTTACAGTTATAAAGCAAAACTTACATATCACCTTATAGCATGGGATACAGACATTACAAGTGAAATTAATGCATGCAGAAAATTACAAGCATTCCATAGACTCTAAACACTAAACACATTCTTATAAGTCTAATACCTATCTGGAACAATACTAACATACAGGTGAACTGGTCTGGTTCCCAGCTATAAATTTGTCAGTGCTCAGCTGACGCATAAAGCCTTGGCAAGAGCTGGCATCTGGTCTGCCAGCGTCACAGCTGGCTGGGCCCCTTAGAGGTTGGCGCTTCAGGGACCACCCTGTCTGCCTGCCGGTTCACCTGGTTGGGCTCTCCCTTGAGTCGTGGGGCCCCCTTGGCCTCCGGCAGCTGCTCTGGCGAGGCAGTTAAGGCAGTATCTGCTGCTAAATAGTTCTCCATTAGTTGGACCATGTCGGCTAGGGACTCTGGCTGTTGTCTAAGCACCCACTCCCTACCCCCGGTCAGGAGTATGTGAACAAACTGCTCCACCAGAATGAGCTCAGCCACCTCGACTCCATTCCGCGTGTCCAGCTTCAACCACCATCAGCACAGGTCCCTTAGTTTCTGGGCAACCACACAGAGCTGGGCTCCCCAGGGATATTTGGAGGGAGGGATAGCTCAGTGGTTTGAGCATTGGCCTGCTAAACCCAGGGTTGTGAGTTTAATCCTTGAGGGGGCCGCTTAGGGATCTGGGGCAAAATCAGTACTTGGTCCTGCTAGTGAAGGCAGGGGCCTGGACTCATTGACCTTCAAGGTCCCTTCCAGTTCTAGGAGATAGGATATCTCCATTAATTTATTTATCATTAATGATCTGGAGGATGGCATGGACTGCACTCTCAGCAAGTTTGCAGATGACACTAAACTGGGAGGAGTGGTAGATACGCTGGAGGGTAGGGATAGGATACAGAGGGACCTAGACAAAGTAGAGGATTGGGCCAAAAGAAACCTGATGAGATTCAACAAGGACAAGTGCAGAGTCCTGCACTTAGGACGGAAGAATCCCATGCACTGTTACAGACTAGGGACCGAATGGCTAGGAAGCAGTTCTGCAGAAAAGGACCTAGGGGTTACAGTGGACGAGATGCTGGATATGAGTCAACAGTGTGCCCTTGTTGCCGAGAAGGCTAACGGCATTTTGGGCTGTA